>NW_007251310.1:291658-324493 GCF_000164805.1 Carlito syrichta | reverse complement strand
CAAAAAAAAAAAAAAAAAATACAGGAAGAAAACATCTGTATTGAACACGTACAGACTTTTTATTCTTGTCATTATTCCTGAAACAATGTGGCATAACGGCTATTTACATAACGTTTACATTGCATTAAGTATCATAAGTAACGTAGAGGTGATTTGAAGTACACAGCAGGATTTTATTTTATTTTATCTTATCTTATTTTATTTTATTTTATTTTATTTATTTTTTGAGTTGGAGTCTCACTCTTGTCGCCCAGGCTGGAGTGCAGTGGTATGCTCACGGCCACCACGGCCTCGACCTGCTGGGCTCAGGTGATCCTTCCGCTTTATCCTTCCAAGTAGCTGGAACTACAGGCATGTGCCACCACTCCCAGCTAATTTTTTGATTTACTGTAGAACGGGGGTCTCACCAAGTTGCCCAGGCTGGTCTTGAACCTGTGGGCTCAGGGAGTCCTCTCACCTTGGCTTCCCAAAGTGCTGGGATTAAAGGCTTGAGCCACCATGCCCAGCCTGCTACACCATTTTATAAAAAGAACTTGAGCATCTGGGGATTTCACTACCTGTGGGGAGTTCTGGGGCCCACCCCCTGGCTGCTGAGGGACAATAGTACATATATTATAAGTAAAAAGCCTCCTCCCACCCCGGGATCTGCATCTCGGTGTTCACTGCCTAGACCAGCCCAGGCCTGGAACCGTGCAAGGGTGGTCCATGGAGGGGACAGGCCCACACCCTGCAGACCCTGAGCAGCTGCCTGAGGCTTCTTCCTGGGGTGTCACACTGCCCTGGGTCCCGCTGCTGTCTTAACACAGGCTCTTGTGTATTGGTAGAAAAGATGCCACCTCATACTCCCTGTACCCCAAGGCTTCTTTCTTTTTTTAGCATGGTTTTTTGTTTTTTTTTTTGAGTCGGAGTTGCACTCCCAGGCTGGAGTGCAGTGGCATGCTCATGGCTACCACAACTTCGACCTTCTGGGCTCTGCCGATCCTTCTGCCTCAGCCTTCCAAGTAGCTGGAACCACAGGCATGTGCTACCACGCCCGACTAATTTTTCTTGCTTTATTGTAGAGACGAGGTCTTGCCAAATTGCCCAGGCTGGTCTCGAGCCCCTGGGCTCAGACAATCCTCTCTCCTCGGCCTCTTGGGATTATAGGCGTGAGCCACTGCACTCGGCCTATCCGTATTATTATTATTATACATATTATTATTATTATTATTTTTTGAGTTGGAGTTTCACTCTGTCACCCAGGCTGGAGTACAGTGGCATGCTCATGGCTACCACAGCCTCAACCTGCTGGGCTCAGGCGATCCTCCCACATCAGCTTTCCAAGTGGCTGGAACTCCAGGCATGCGCCCCCATGCCAGGCTAATTTTTTTTTATTTATTGTGGAGATGAGGTCTTGCCAAGTTGCCCAGGCTGGTCTTGAACCCGCGGGTTCAGGCAGTCCTCTCACCTTGGCCTCCGGACAGAGTCTGGACTTTATCCAGACAGGTCTTTCAGGTTGGGAAAACCAGAACAGATCTAACTCTAGTATTTCCAACTCTAGTATTGCTAAAACTTAGTGGAATTCCGTGTTATGTGCCTTAAAATAACTTTTAAATATGTATATTCAGGCCAGGCATGGTGGCTCATGCTTGTAATCCCAGCACTTTGGGAGGCTGAGGTGCAAGAATTGCTTGAGCCCTGAAGTTCAAGACCAGCCTGGACAACATAGCAAGACCCCATCTCTACAAAAATCTAAAAATTTAGCCAGACATGGTACACCTGTAGTCCCAACTATTGGGAGACTGAGGCAGGAGGATCACTTGAGCCCAGGAGTTTGAGGCTGCAGTAAGCTATGATCATGCCATTGCACTCCAGCCTGGGCAATACAGTGAGGTCCTGCCTCAAAAACAAAGACAATAAAAAATAAATTCAGATCATCTTAATGCTTAAGGTCTCCTGGGCCAATAATCATGTTTTCTAGGAGGAAAGTGAGGCCCAGAGAGGGGAAGTGACTTGGCCAAGGTCACACAACCAGAATGAAAAGCCAGAACGCCCAGCCCCTCACCTTGTATTTTTCCTACTGCCTTTGCCGACCACAGTGTAGGAGGCAGAACTTTAACTAATTTTATTCTGAAACAACAAATGGTTTCACTTTCTCTAGGGCAATAAATGTCTACCAGAAGACAAAACAATAAACAAAAATGCAGACAGAGTTATTCGCTTCATAATTAACATGTGGAAGAGCCTAGCCCAGTTCCTACATTAATTAGGAAAACAAATCAGGTAATTGCTGTTATAAAGCCACAAACCACTTCTACAATCAAGGTTAAAAAAAGACTCTTGTGAACTCAATTCCTACTTACACAATAAGTAAACACGTAGCCCCAGCCGATAACTCTTTGAGGACCGGGGAACGCAACTCAAAAGCAGATGGTTTCATTCTGACGGCCAGACAGTCAGAGCTGAGGACATTCCCCGATAAACTGTAACATTTTAGAACCCACAGAACGTGATGCTTTTCCTGTGATAGCTGCGTGTGCAGGGCAGGTGCCCACACCTTGCTGTTCCTCCTGTGTGACACAGAGGTCCCCGTGGAGGGGTGGTTTGGCTGCGGTATTTCAGGGAGGGGCTCCCGTGTGCAGTGCTACCAAATCTGCCCATTGAGGCGTCTCCTGAATGTCTGGTTTTAACTGCAAACTCACTGTCCCCAGAAGCAAACTCCTCCCTATCGTTGCACCACTGCCGGGGCAGCTTCCCTCCAGCCTCTGTGCCTGGGACCCTCCCTCGGGATCACAGTCAGCTCTTTGCCTATCTTCCTCCTCCGCCAAACCTAGGCAGCCATCCAGGCCCACTGGTTTGATTTTGATATGTCTTCCTTTCCTTTTTCTCTTTCCTCTCCATATGCTTTTCTTGCTCATAAGTTAAAGTAAAAAAACCCTCAACCTCTAGCCTTTTGGTTTAGGAAGTACTTTCCCGCGAGTTTGTTTCATCCCCACAATCCTCGCCTTTCTACAGAAGAGACCACTGAGAAAGATTAAGAAACTTGCTCTAGACTCTGATTCTAAACCTGCAAGGTTTGCAGAGTTCCAAGCCGGCTCTAAATCTGGCTTCCAGCTCAGTACCCTACTATGCCCTATAGCAAGCAGTAGTCACTGTAGAGTATTTTCAATGTCTAAATGTCTTAAGCCCTCCCACTTCTGTGTCCTGGTCCATGCAGGGCTCCCCACCCCAAAGTCCCTCTCTACCCTGCTCTCGCCACCAGAGGTGCCCCATCTTTCCTACCTGCTCCTTAGCCCTCTCTGAAGGCCTTTTGGCCCCTGGTAGCTGACAGCCGCACAGTAGCTCTGCCTTGCTCTATGATTTCTTTGTCTTCTGGAAAGAAAGCTCCATAGAGCCATGTTGGGGGTACGTGGCCTGTGGATTCCATGGACCATCCATTGAACTGGCAGTTCCTCTGCAATCACTCATGGCTGGATAGGCTGTCCTGGGCCTTCCAGAGGTGAGGCCTCAGGAGAATCGGAAGATGGAACTAAAACCTTGGGCTGGGGGCTTGTAAGATGTTCCCAAGGTCACCAGCAAGCCAGCCCCTGTGAGCAACTGGTCAACACTGGCACCTAACTGCCCCATGGGGACCGAGGGTCACAGGCTTCCATAGTTTCATGTGTTCGTGTGGGGTCTCCCAGCCCTCCAAGGTGGACCTCTCAGGATTCTGAGAACAGAGGGCCAGGCCAGCTTCCCAGTCGTGCCTCGGCCTGTTGAACTAAAAACCACCATAACTGGTTTTTAATATTTTCCCCCTGAGCATGTTTTTCCTCTTGCGAGGCTGTTTTCTCTCAGCGTCTGGTCACAGGGCTTGCCTGTCTCAGCAGTTCTGAGCTCTCAGGGTGCTCATGCTGCCACCCCAGAGAGGAGCACAAGGAAGGGTCCATCAGACCAGCTGGTAGGAGGAAGACCGCACCCCGGGGGCAGGGGTGGGCCCTGCCCTGGACCCCCCGGGAAGGTGGCTCCCCCTGTGCCCTGCCAGAAGGACAGGCAGGCTCGTGGGCTGGGAGGCCTTCCCACCAGCACACATAGTCAACCACAGGCAGCTCAGTCTGCCCTAGCAACATTTTGGCCTAGATTTTTTCGTGAGGACCAGCCTGGGCATCGTAGGGTGTTTAAAGCACCCCTGGCCTGCTAGATGCCAGTTGTACCCTCCCCCTCATTGTGACAACTGAAAACGTCTTCAGACACTGCCAAATGTCTTCTGGGAGGCAGAATCACTCCTAGCTGAGAACCACCAGTCTGAAACTTTGCTGGCCCTTCCTTTTTTTTTTTTTTGAGTTGGAGCCTCCCTCCGTCACCCAAACTGGAGTACAGTGGCCGCTCCCGGCTACCACAGCCTCGGCCTGCTGGGCTCCGGCAATCCTTCCGCCTCAGTCTTCCAAGTAGCTGGAAATACAGGCGTGTGCTACCATGCCCAGCTAATTTTTGATTCATTGTAGAGATGAGGTCTTGCCAAGTTGCCCGGGTAGGTCTCGAACCCGCAGGCTCAGGCAGTTCACTCACCTCGGCCTCCCAAAGTGCTGGGATTACAGGCTGAGCCACCAAGCCGGGTCAGCCCTTGACATTTTAACACTCAGACCAGTTATAAGTGTTCAGTCACAGCCCAAGAAAAATCACTCAGATGCTCATCTACAGCTCAGCCCCAAGAGCTGGGCTGATGTGCCCATGACCTGTCCACCCTGTGAACATGTGAACCCCCTAGATTGGATCTTCAACTTTCCTTCCTTTTCTGGAGCCTCTCCAGGGGGCTGGAAGTTCACTGGAAATCTCACTTGAGGTTAATTGAAACCTCATTTGGAGTCAGCCAGATGACTGTTGATTGCCTCCATGGGCAAAAGTTCCAGATGATGGGGCTAAGAATGAGACTTAGTTATTACAGACTAATAGCCACAAGGCGTATGTTTTAAGAGGGTTGACATAACCACGCTGGGCTCATCAATCCCACAGACTGAAATAGCCCTCGCATGTGTCTGTCACACATCAGAGCACTTGGCCATCATACTGCGGTCTGTGGGCCACCGGGGGCTCCTCCACCGACCCTCGGTAGGCCTGCTAGAGACCCACCTGGCCTCTGTTCTTCCCCCACCTTTTTTCTCGTGCAAAGGCCTGGAGGCGGGAAAGCATTCAGCATATATGAGCGCCAGGTAGGAGGCAGGGAGAGAGGTGGGAGGGGAGCCTGGCTGGACCCAGAGCATAGTTCGGACTGGACACAGGCCAGTGTCACAAGTGCGGTGGGCACTGCCTGCCCAAAGCCATCTAACCAGGGCCTTGCTCAGAGGGTCTGTGCTTCCTCCAGCGGGAACTCGGCAGGCAGAAAACGGGTCACATTGGGGTTTTTTTGAGTTGGAGCCTCCCTCCGTCACCCAGACCGGAGTGCAGTGTAGTGCACCCTGAGCACCCTGCGCCCACTGCAGGCAGGGCCTTTCCTGGGGCTGGCGGGGGAAAGCTCACAGGCGTTTCTGTGTTCCCACAGGAGTCGGAGCGGCTGGAGCTTATGAACGCGGAGCTGAAGACCCAGATTGAGGAGCTGAAGCAGGAGCGGCAGCAGCTCATCCTCATGCTGAACCGGCACCGCCCCACCTGCATCGTCCGCACCGACAGCGTCAAGACACCC
Source organism: Carlito syrichta (assembly GCF_000164805.1). Taxonomy (NCBI): domain Eukaryota; kingdom Metazoa; phylum Chordata; class Mammalia; order Primates; family Tarsiidae; genus Carlito; species Carlito syrichta. Next base: position 318,855 of record NW_007251310.1, on the reverse strand, counting down.
GAGTCGGAAGGCAACCCGCTGCTGGAGCAGCTGGAGAAGAAGTGACCATGGGCTGGAGGAGGCGGCGGAGGAGGAGGGGCGAGGAGAGAGGAGCAGGGGGGCCCCCTCAGGCCCTCGCTCGGCGCACGAGAGACTGTTCGGCGAGTTTCAGCACGGCCCACCTCGGCCGGGCTTTCCTGTGAAACTCGCATCAGCCACCCGAGGGCGAAAGCGGGCTGGGGAGGCCCAAGGGACCACGCGCTGAGACCAAAGTCCCCCGCGGGCTGGGCTGTCCTGCCTGGGGCCCCGTGTGAAGGAGGCGGGGCAGAGATGCCCGGCCAGGCAGCCCGGGCGCCTCTCTCCGCCAGGGCACCCACCAGGGGCCTCCGAGCAGCCAGGAGAAGCCATGCCTTGCAACCAAAACGCGGCTGAGGACAGAACTCAGAAGGAAGCTGCAGCCGCCTGCCCCCAGCCCGACCCCGACACGAAGCTGGGAGGGCGTGCAGTGGGCCAGGCCCCCGCCTCCTGGTCCAGCCGGCCCTGCCCGGGGCGCAGCGGGGGCCCCCTCGCAGCCCTGCTGGAGTCTGCTGCGGGCACTGAGGCGCGGGCGCCCTTCCAAAGCACATACTCACTGAATGTTTACAGACTGGCTGTCCTGGCAGGGCTTTCAACTGCACATGTTTTTTATACTTCCTTTTTTTTTTAAATATTTTTTACAAAAAAAAGATTTTATACAAGCAATATATATATGGATTTCTATAATCACTCGATGTGATACAGTATAAATATGCTATGGTTTGTTGTTATGAACAGATATCCACAGTTATGGCCGTGGTGTGTAACTCCTAAGTACTGTAGTCTCGGGGTGTCGGGGTGGCCGGGCGGGCGGGGTGCATTTCCATCCTTGTAAACCTCCATAGTACTCAGTCCTGTATCGCTCAGTAAACGTTGCTCTTACTTACCCAGCTGTCTTGAGTGGTGTCTGCCAGGGAACGGGTGCACGGCCTGTCCAGGGCCAGAGAAGGTCTGGAGCCCCTGCTGTTGGCCCTGGGTCTTCGCCACAGCCCCGCGTTTGACAGATGAGGAACCTGAGGCTCAGGGCTCAAAGCCTCCGCAGCTACCACTTGGCGAGTGCTTAGTGTGTGGCCTCACTCCACCAGCGTGGGCCGAGTGTCCCCGGCGTGTGCCCGGCCCTGGACAAGGCACACGTGTTCACCCGGGGTAGAACACACCTGAGTCTTGCCCTGGGGAGCCTGCAGCGATGAGCTCCTCTTGTGCTGGCTTCACGCGCCATCTCATTTCATCCCCACAGAGGCCTTGCCAGGGACCAGCACTTGTTCCCACTTCACAGATGGGGAACTAGAGGTCCAGGGAGATGAGACCTGCAGCCACCATCTGTGGAAGACTTACCATGTGACAAGCATAACAGCACAAAATAGGTGTCATTGCTCCTAGTTTACAAATGACTTAACAGACTCACAGAGGGTAAGTGATATATTCAAGGTCACCCAGCTAGCCAGGGGCAGAGCTGGTATTCGAACTCTGTCTCCAAAGTCCCACGACTGTCCTCCCATCACCAGCCAACTGTGGGATTGTCCCCTGGTTGAGTGTCTCACCTGATTGAAGCAGGAAGCTTATGAGACCATGGCTGTAGATCTGGCTTCCAGGAAGACTGGGCAGAGTCGCAGGCTGTCCCACGACCATGGAGTGAACCAGCCACCCTGGAAATGTGTGTGCGACCCATGGGACAGGGAGTGCATGGCTCCTCCATCCCTCACCTTTGCGGCTGAGTCTCTGCCCCAGAGCAGGGCAGCTCACTGCCATGCACACAGTTGCTGCCACTTGCCTGGTGCTGGCTGTCACCCACGAGATAAGGTAGGAGAGATTCTTAGCTCCTTTGAAAACCAAGGCTTACAAAGGTGAACGTTCACAAGCTAAACAGCTGGAAGCTGCCCCAACCCTCCTGCCTGCTCTTCGAGTTCTTTCTCTCCCATCCCTGGGGCTAGGTAACCTGCTGCTACTGCGGCTTCATGACCTTGTGTTGCTTCCCAAGTCACGGATGGGGCCTGGTTCATTAACACGCCCGGGGTCCCTCACTCACCTGTCCTGAGTTCCCTCCATTCCACACGCTGGCGTGGGCTCCCCTGAGCTGCACCATGGAAGTAGGGCCTGGTCAGCTCACAGTGGATGGGGCAGCCTACCATGAACCTCAGGCTGTAACCCTTCGACATTTTCCAAGCCATGAGAAACACGAAGACATGGACTTCCAAGCACCCTGCCACTATCCTGGTTCGTGTCCCTCTGGGACCATCGCCCGCTGCTGTGGCTGTGGCTGCCCGGGCCCAGACTTGGGTGTCATGCACCGGCGTTTCCACAGCAGAGCCTCCCAGCCTGTGCAGGTGAGCTGGCTCCCAGACACCATATCCGCGACCTGGGCTGCGTGGGGGCCCTCCTCGCCAGGACTGCCACCCCGTCCCATGGGTAGCCAGAAGTCACATGTCAGGCTGTGTTCCAAGGGCTGGTGTCTGAGTTTGTTCTCTGTTCCTACCCCTATACCTGTGTCACCTCGGCTGGCTGCTTCATGCAACCCTGCTGGGAGGGTGTCATTGCTACCATCCCTGGGTTACAGATGAGAAAACTGAGGCACAGAGAGGGAGTGACTTGCCCAAGGTCACAGACCTGTCAGGTGACAGAGCCAGGACGCTCTCGCAGTCTGACTCAAGGTGTATAAACCCAGGCTGAACCTCACCATGAGAGGAAGGGCTCCATGTCTTTGCTGTGACCTCCATTGCCAGGGGAACCTGTGCACGCAGCCAGGAGAGATGGCCTGGACCAGCTCACGCTCACAGCACATCCTGAGAAGTGCTAACTCTCAGACACACTGTCTCCAAGGGCATGCACCGCAGACATACTGTAAGGGCAGATAGGCTCAAGATTAATTCTGACGACTGGCTGTGAGCCTGTGTTCTTATCTGTGAAGTGGGAACAGTAATAATCCAAATCTCTTTATAGAGTTGTCATCAAGGTCAAAATGGGATGGATATAACTGTTTTGTGAAGTATGAGGCCTCATTAAATGGCAATTGTTATTATTGAGTCAGAGTCTCACTCTGCCGCCCAGGCTAAAGTGCAGTGGCACGCTCATGGCTACCATAGCCTCAACCTGCTGGGCTCAGGTGATCCTTCCACCTCAGCCTTCCAAGTAGCTGGAACTACAGGTGTGCGCCTCCATGCTCAGCTAATTTTTTGATTTATTGTAGAGACAAGGTCTCGCCATGTTGCCCAGGCTGATCTCAAACCCTTGGGCTCAGACAATCCTCTTGCCTCGGCCTTCCAAAGTGCTGGGATTAAAGGTGTGGGCCATCATGCCCAGCCAGTAATTATTTCTATTACTATTTTAGAGTTGGGATCTCGCTTTGTCATCCAGGCTGGAGTGCAGTGGTGCAATCATAGCTCACTGCAGCCTCAGCCTCCTGAGCTCAAGGGATTCTCCTGTCTTGGTCTCCCAAAGTGCTGGGATCACAGGCATGAGCCATCACACCTGGTCCTATAATGGTAAGTAATTTGCCCTCTGTTAGCGTGGATAGTTGTTGGCATTTACCACATAGTACAAAGTATTTAACTACCTTTTATTCTCTAAAGGTGGCTACAGAATTTGTGACCTGACTATGCACCTGGTCCCTGTGGTGTGATGAATGCCTGGGGTCCAGGACTCCTGGGTTCCACCAGGTCCTGAGTGGCCACGGTCAGCTATGTTGGGCTTATTTCCTCTCCTTGGGCTCTAGAGTACCCTCCTGCCAGGGAGTCATAAGTGAGATGCAGGCCACTACTGCCCAGGGCTCCTAGAAGCATGAGTTGAGTGGATGTAAGCCACCCTTGCCTGAGAAGGGAAAGACCCCTTAGCAATCAGATGGGCAGAAGCTAATATTTGCTGGTCAGAATACAGATTAAAGGAGACTTCCACGTGCTGCCAGTGGGGAACTTGCTGACTACAATTATGTACAAGCAACTTGGAACTAGTCAGTAATCCTAAAGCTACACACATCCTTTGAGCTGGCAGTTTTCCCTCCTAAATATACGTGTGGGAGGAATTTGAGTATAGAGGCACAAGAAAATGTACAAGAGTATCCACTCATGCCTTCCTTGCTTATACTAAAGAGACTGGAAACAACCTAACTGTCTATGGACTTAAGAACAGATAAACACATCATGATGTTTTTATAAACTGAATCTTGTTCAGCAGATAAAGAGAATGAACTAAGCTACACGTATCTATGTGGGTGAGTCTCAGAAACTACTGTTGAGCTGGAGAGTGAGGAAGCAAATCATGGAAGGATCCCACTTACCCCATATTTCTAAAGGTGTAAATGTGGGTGCATGCAGATTGGGGTGACAGAGGTAAGAAGACATGCACGGGGATGCTGTGGGTATCAACACCAGCAGTAGGGGTGCTCCTGGGAGGAGCAGGGAGAGGAGGGCTGGGGATGGCTCTTCAAGACAAGCAGAACACTGGAGTACGAGTCTACAGGGCACGTTTCATGTATTTTTAGATTCTACCACATGTGGGATGATGTTATTATAGAATTTGTCAGCAGTGGGTGCTGTGTGCACAGACAAGGGTTACCTTCTCCACACTCTGCGTGCATGACACATTTTGTAAAAAGAGAACAAACCATGACACATATAGGAGGTTTTGTTTTTCAGTCCTTTCCTTGGAAATAAAAACAAATCTGAAATGACACAGAGTTCAGCATATGCTCTTTGAATGTGTGCAAATCTAATCTCAGGTCCAGAGGGAGAAAGGGACAGGCCAAAGGGTGTGAGCGTTCTACTGGCCCCAGGGGGGACTTTCTCCTTACACATCAACTTCTCAGCCCACCCCTCCATGAAAGGCAGCTCAGCTGCTCCTGTGAGTGGAGCTTGGACAAGAGGCAGAGCAAATGGGGGTGCCTCTAAAGACAGGGACCCAGTTTTCACAGGTGTCCTCAATTCCTGTTGCTGCTGTAACAAATTGCCTCAGATCCTGTACTTTACAGCAACATGCATTTTGTTATCTTATAATTCTGGAGGTCAGAAGCCCAAAGTGGTTCTCACGAGGCTAAAATCAAGGTGTTGGTCAGACTGCCTTTCTCTCAGGCCTCTGGGGAAGTCCACTTGCTCGTCTTCTCCAGCCCTGGGGACCGCCCACATGCCATGGCTCATGACCTCCTCCAAAGCCTGCAGCGGTCAAGGCTTTCTCACACCTGCTCTCCTGATACTGAGCCTCCAGCTCCCTCTTCCATCTTTTAAGGACCCTGGAGATGATGCCAGGCCCACCCAGATAGTCCAGGATAAACTCCTTATTTTAAGGTCTGCTGATGAGCAACCTTAATTCCCCCAGCCATGTAATATAGCATAATCACAGGTTCCAGGGATTAGAACACAGACATCTTGTGGGGCTGGGGGTATTATTCTGCCTGTCACAAGAGGAAATTAAGAGTTGGTGCTTATTCTGGGTGCACTGACTTCAGTCTGTAATCCCAGCATTTTGGGAGGCTGAGGTGAGAGGATTGCCTGAACTCAGGGGTTCGAGACCAGATTGAGCAACTTGGTGAGACCTCATCTCTACAATACATCAACAAATTAGCTGGGTGTGGTAACATGTGCCTGTAGTTCAAGCTACTTGGAAGGCAGAAGGATCGCCTGAGCTCAGCAGGTCAAGGCTGCGGTGGCTGTGAGCCTGAGCAACAAGGAGAGACTCTGACTCGAAAAAAAAAAAAGAGTTGGTGGTTTTCCCCTATGACCCTTCTCACTACTGGTCTAGATAGGATATTTCCCATGTAAGGGCTGTGAGGCTGGAGACCCTGTGTGATGCCTCCCTGGTCCCTGGCACAGCGTCTGGCACACACAAAAAAATTCTTCTTGTCTAGTGATATCATAGTTGTCATAATGTTATAGTGCAAGGCATTACTTGAGTGTTTGTGGTGATGATGGAATGAACAAACCTACTGCGCTTCCAGCTGAATAAAAGTCTAGCACATACAATTATGTACAGGACACAACACATGTGGGCACACACACAAACTCACAGGTATGTGAGACAATACAGACACAGATACAGTCACATGCACAACACAGATACACACATAGACAGATACACACACTTATTCACAGATACCAGCAGACACACACACAGGATGACTGATAACAAGCTGTTGCTAGTCTACTGGTCTCACCCCTTTATATCACAGTTCTGAAATTGTGAAACAAGCTTATTCCACATCCCGGCACATCTACATTCTTTGGGAATTGCGAACTTATGGTTAATAAAGAGGTTAGTTAAGCTGGGCTTATTGTTTTGGCTTAAAAGCTGGATATTATGAGAGGCTCGATTGTCTTGTTTGGGTCCTGGGCCATTTCTACAGAAGCGGGGCTTGGACCAGTGCTCGGACCATTTGTAGTATGTGGCTCCAGCTCTCTCGCTGTTCTGAATCGATGAGTGACTTCACACTGGTGCAGCCTGACAGTGTCTCCCGCAGGTGCCCACCCTGTGCTGCCCGCTCCCTGTCCTGAAGAATGTCCACGGCCACTTACATATATGCACCCTGGAAATTTGGGGAGTTAATGCCTGGAGGGCATCCCTTGACTAATTGAGAGGAGAAGAGGGGCAAGGACAATGAGCAAATGTTTTTCCCTTCTATCCCCCAGGCGGAGGATAGGAGGGAAAAGCATGTCTATCTCTTCTATCCCCTGCTCCCCACCATGGTATAATCCACAGGGGCCTTGGCCTTGACATTCCGCGGAATTCTACTGCTCCCACTATGTCCACGTCCTTGTGTTCAGCAGACCTAGAGCAGAAGCTGCATGTGCTCCCAAGGCCAGTGGCTCATGAGCACAGGGGGCTGGGAAAGAAACCTCGAGAGGATCTGAGACCAGCCACATGGGTGGTATCCCTAGTGGTCCAGTCTGGAGCACTCAGAAGCACCCCCTACAAAATAAAAGTGCACAACCGGGCACAGTGGTTCATGCCTGTAATTCCAGTACTTTGGGAGGCAGAGATGAGAAGATTGCCAGAGCCCCGGGGTTCGAGACCAGCAGACCAGCCTGGGCAGCATGGTGACACCACATCTCTACAATAAATTAAAAAAAAAAAAAAAAAATTAGCTGGGGGGTGGTGCATGCCTGTATTTCCAGCTACTTGGAAGACTGAAGCAGAAAGGTCACCTTGTCCTGTCAGGGTGCTGAGCAGGCACGTGTTCAGAGCTGATTCTTTCTGCAGGCCCAGCAGGTCGAGGCTGCAGTGGCCATGAGAGTGCCACTGCATTCCAGCCCGAGCACTACAGAGTGAGACCCCGACTCAAAAAAAAAAAAAAAAAAAACCTGTCAGAGGGTTGTCTATAACCTGAGAGTAACCAGAAGAATTCCAGGCCTGCTGAAACTTTTGCTGAAGCAAAGAAAGAGGATCCTCACCAGGTACATTTCAAAGTGGAGGATAAGGACAGGTGCAGTGGTTCATTTTTCTTTTTTCTTTGATTTGTTGTAGAGATGAAGTCTCGCAAATTGACCAGGTTGGTCTCGAACCCGTGGGCTCCAGCAATCCTTTCGCCTCCACCTCCCAAGGCACTGGGATTACAGGTGTGAGTCACCACGCCTGGCCATACGCATCTATTTATTAACTAGAAGTTCCAGTCTAAGACAGTGTCAACACCCCAAACTTTATGTAAAGCTCACATCTCCCTCCCCAGCTCAGGTCGGCTGCCAGGGGCAGCCTGTAGAGGGCACGAGAGAGCCACTGTCTTGCCCATCGCCTCCTCCTCTCTTCCTCCATCCCAAGCCGACCAGAAAGCTTCTGACCCTTCCCTGGGATGGAGCAGGAGGAGACAGGGGTGGTGAAGGGGTCGGAATGGCCTCGTGACCTTGATCTGTCAGGGTGCTGAGCAGGCACATGGGCCTGGCACATGTTCAGAGCTGATTCTTTCTGCAGGGACCTTTCTGCTGTATGTCCCTCGATCTGGGCAGAAAGTGCTTTCCTCAGCCCCTTGAGACTCTCTGTCCTCCAGTGTCTTGCTGGTGCATCCTAGCATCCTCGAGAGGGCCCTACTGGGCAGAACCCGGGACAGCCACTATGTGGACTTGGAAGCATTTGACCATTCCTTGCCCAGAGTCACTTGAGGTATCTGGACTCAGCCTAGCACAACCACTTCTTCCAGTGGCCCCACGGATGCCCCCTCCTCATGTGGCTTGAGGGGAGCAGGCCCTGTCCAGCCTGGCGAAGGACAGAAACTGACGTATCCACCCCTCTATGCTGGGAGTCCTTCTATGATCCAGTTGCATGAGGGGCCAATGGTCTCAGACCACTTTAAAATGTGTACAGTTGAGGCAGGGTAGCTAGCATAGACAGATACATTTCTTGTGGTCAGGTTTTAGGAAGCGTTCAGACATTACTTTTAATTGCTTCTTGTTTTTTAGCTGCAGGCCAAGCTGGAATATGAACTCACCAGCCTACCCCACCCCTCAGCCAAAAGAAAATCCCATCGGATGTAAAAATAGGACAGCCCAACCTTCAGCTCATAATCACTAAAAATCCCTCAGGTTCCTTGTAGAAGGCAAAAGGCTTGAGCCTTTCCCCACCCCTTAACTGGTCAAGGGGTCATATAAGCGCATGCCCATAATCCCAGTACTTTGGGAGTCGGAGGCGAAAGAATTCCTGAGTCCAGGGGTTTGAGACCAGCCTGGGCAACTTGGTGAGGCCTCGTCTCTACAATTAATCAGAAAATTAACCGGGCATGGTAGCCTGCATCTGTAGTTCCAGCTACTTGGAAGGCTGAGGCTGGAGGATCGCCTGAGTCCAGCAGGTAGAGGCTGCGGTGGCTGTGAATGTGCCCCTGCACTCCAGCCTGGGCAACAGAGTGAGACTCCGACTAAAAAAAAAAATTTTTTTTTAATACCTTGATACATTGGTTTTTGTTTGCTTGTTTTGTGAGTTGGAGTCTCACTCTAATGCCCAGGCTAGAGAGTAGTAGCACACTCACATCCACCACAGCCTTGACCTGCTGGACTCAGGTGTGATCCTTTTGCCTCAGCCTTCCAAGTAGCTGGAACTACAGGCGCGCACCATTATGCTGGCTAACTTTTTATTTCTTGTAAAGACAAGTTCTCGCCAAGTTGTCCAGGCTCGTCTCAAGCCCCTGGGCTCAGGCAATCCTCTTGTCTCTACCTCCTGAAGTGCTGGGATTACAGGCATGAGCCACTGCACCCGGCTACATTGTTGTTTTCGAAGTTAAAGGGTAGATGATGATTTAAAATGTTTACAAATTCATATGACCTAGCTGTAAAAATAAAAATAAAGGAATTGTGCACAATTGCAGCAGACTGTATGGCTTCCCAATGAAATAAAGGACAGTTACAAATTTTTGCTGAGAATGCAGCATATGCTGGGTTCTTGTGATGTGAGTATAATGATTTTAAGTCCCATTTTAACAATGAGAAAACTGAGGCTTGGATAAGAGACTTGACCAACATCATGCAGCTAATACCACTGGATTCAGTTCAGCCAACATGTATCGAGCTCCTTCCAGGCTGGAAGGCAAATATGGACTTGGCAAAATCCCTCCCTCCATGGAGGGCTAGTCCCTTTAGGAGGCAGACAGAGCCATGTGGTAAAGGCTGAGACATGGGCAGATCTGGGGCAACAGAGGAGAGGCCTCGACCTCAGGTTAGGTGACTTTCCTTCTAAGGTAAAATAAACCACTCCCCCACAGGGTGTACACGGGGTTTTGGTGACTATCCTGTCCACCAAGGGCAGCTCTCATGTCAACTTTTGATAGCGGTCCTGGCCACGCTGCCCCCTCCCTACGGTCAGTTCAACAGCCTGTGAACCACTTTTTTCTCGTCCATTTCATAGCTGCCTCTTTAGGTGACCAAGAGGCCATCCCTGTGGTGATGGCCTCACCCTCAGGGAGATTTTCTAATGTCCCAGCTGAAAGGTACCTATAGAAAGAAACCTAGAAGAAACTTAGCTTATTCTTTAGTCGTTTTGCCTCTGTGTAACCGTTAGAAAACATTCAGACAATCTACTGCAGGACAAACAGCAGCCTATCCCATCCCCCTCAGCAAATCTCCTTCAGATGCAAGACCAGGAGAGTCCAACCTTTCAATACATGGTTTAGCATAATAATCTCTAGTAAACTTTTGATTCCTTGTCAAGGCTAAAGTCATAAGAGTTTGTGAGTTGCAAATGTCTGAGTTTATGAATTGCAAATGTCTAACAAGTCTCTTGCAGGAAACTCCCCCCAGGGTTAACCTAATCAGCCCTCTGTGAACTATATGACATAGATAAGCTCCAGCATGGCAGCAGTCATGTGACTAACCCACCCATCTGCCTGCTATCCATCACCTGACATCATCAGTACCTGCGCTTGCCTGCCCCTTTGTGATGACGTGAAAGCAGACCACCACCCAATCACCCTAATCATCTTCCCCCATCAAGGGGAACGGTTAAAAGGAGTCAACCACAAGCAACCAGTGGCCATTGCCTTGCTAGAGTCTGGTGTGGCTGTGTGCTCTCTGGGCCATGGCTGTCGCCACGCTTCCTGGCTTTGGTCGCCCTCCCCCACCTTGGGGAGGTGAATTTTCTCTCTTCCTTCTCTTTTTTCTCTAATTTACTTTTAAATAAACTTTTCTTTCTTAACCTTTTTGTGTGCTGCAATTCTTTGCAATTTACTCAGATCTCTGGGTTGCCAGCGTGCACCTCCGGCTTGCCAGCCTTGGCGGTGCCGCGCCTCCCTGAGCCTCTCCACCCTCACCCCGTCCGTACCCTAACACTAGCTTACTTGACAAACCAGACACAGACCCCAAATCCAGCCCCATTTGCTGGGGTATTTATAGCCCAGATGAGAAAGGTATGATTATTCTCTTTCTCCGCCTTTCTTTCTGGAAATAAAACCTCAGTCCACCCTTCTATTAACCCAGATTTGCATAACAGCACCTGAGAAGTAATCTCCTCTGGGCCCAGAGACCAGAGCGGCTGAACTCTCTGACTCTACTCTCTGACTCTATGCCAGGTTTCTGAAAAAGCTCTGTTCCTCTTTGAAGGCACAGGGGAAATCAGAGGAGAGTCCCTCGAATGCATTCCCTTCAAGTAACTGAAACCTTTGCATTTCTAAGGCAGCCTCTGCCTGGGCTCCAGAGACACCCCTTCCCGCATTTCGAAAGGGGAGGAGAGGGGTGAGGGGAGGAAGTCCAAGGTCACAGCGCCTGGGTCTCATGGAACAGGCACCAGGGAAACGAAATGACACATTATTAGGGAAGGGCTTTTGGGTCAGGGCCTGGTCAGACCAGTTAGACCCTGCTCTGTGTCAGGCAGGTGCAGGGGCAGGCAGCCCCTGGAGCTGACCTCCATACCTGAGTCTCCCCCGCCCCCCATGAGCAGATAACCATGCGGGTTCTTGAAGTCACAGTTTCTACCCCCCACAGGACTGCAGTTCTTTGACAAGAACTTTCGAAAAAGAGGTTTTCTTTCATCATAAACCGATAGATAAACAATGAAGGAAATTTGCTAAGTGAGTTATATAAATATAAAAGCTGTTTACAAGTATAACACAGAGGTGTGGATTTCATTCTACAGCCAATTCTCCCTCATGAGGAAATTTACACGAGTAGTCCCTCGCCAGGTGGGGGTGGCTGAACCAAGCGAAGCCATCCCATTACCTTCATCTTTATTTAAACACTGTCTTGAAAAACATGAAAGTGTTAAAGATGTCCTATAGCCAAGAGAATGGGAAGGAAAGCCACAGACTAGAAGAAAATATTTGCAAGACACATATCTGATAACAGACTTGTATCCAAAACAGAAAAAGAACTCTTAAAACTCAACAATAAAGAAGCAATTAATTCTATAAAAATGGGCAAACAGGTGGGCACGGTGGCTCACGCCTATAATCCTAGCATTTTGGGAGGCCAAGGTGAGAGGATTGTCTGAGCCAATGGGTTCAAGACCAGCCTGGACAACTTGGCAAGACCTCATCTCTACAATAAATCAAGAAAAATTAGCCGGGCATGGTGGCACATGCCTGTAGTTCCAGCTACTCGGAAGGTTGAGGCAGAAGGATCACCTGAGCCCAGCAGGTCGAGGCTGCGATGGCCGTGAGTGTGCCACTGCCCTCTAGCCTGGGTGATAGAGTGAAATTCCAACTAAACAACAAAAAAATGGGCAAATGATCTGAACTGACACCTCATTAAAGGAAATAGACCAGTAAATCAAAAAATCAGCCGGGCATGGTAGCACATGCCTGTAATTCCAGCTACTCGGAAGGCTGAGGTGGAAGGATCACCGGAGCCCAGCAGGTCGAGGCTGCGGTGGCCAGGAGTGGCCACTGCACTCCAGTCTGGGCAACAGAGTGAGACTCCAACTCAAAAAAAAGGGAAATAGACAGATTGCAAATAAGCATATGAAAAGAACGATCCACTTTGTATGTCATCAGGGAACTGTAAATACAACAATAAGCTACCTCTACACACCTATTAGAGTGGCTAAAATCCAAAACACAGATAGCACCAAATGTAGACAAGGATATGGAGCAACAGGAGCTCCCATTTATTGCTGGTGGGTGAATGCAAAATAGTGCAGGCACTTTGGAAGACACAGGGGCAATTTCTTACAGTCAAACATACCTTCCCATATGATCCAGAAATCACACTCCTTGGTATTTACCCCAGTGAGTTGAAACTTATGTCCACACAACAGTTCAAAGCAGTTTTGTTCATAACCACCAAAAATGGGAAGAAACCATGATGCCCTCCAACAGGTGAATGGATAAACTGTGGTACATCCACATCATGGAATATTATTTAGCAATAAAAAGAAATGAGCTATCAAGACACAAAAAGACCTGGAGGAACCTTAAATGCACATTGATAAGTGAAAGAAGCCATTCTGAAAAGGCTACATACTGTATGACCCCAACTATATGATATTCTGGAAAAGGCAAAATACAGAGATAATAAAAAGATCTGTGGTTGCCAGGGGTCCAGGGAGGAGGAAGGAATGAACAGGTTGAGCATGGGGATTATCAGGGTGGTGAAACTATTCTATTTAATGCTGTAATGGTGGACACACGGTATGCAGTTGCCAAAACCCATAGAACTCTATAGCCAAAGAGTGAACTCTAACTTAAACTATAGATTTTTGGTAATAATAATGTATCATTTTGGTTCATCAATTATAATAAATGTACCACACTAACACAAGATATTAATAATAGGGGAAACTGTTAGGGAGAAAGCATGGGGTGAGGGAGTGGTGAAGAGGGAGTATATAGAGACTTGGAGTCCTTTCTGCTCAATAATCTGCAAGCCTAAAACTGCTCTAACAAAGTCTATATTTTTAAAAAGGCCTATGATCCTATTTCTCTTATTTTCCCATAAAATGAGTAGATCCCTCCTAGGGGTCAGTGGCCTGCCTGTGTCTTTTCCAGGCTGGAACTGCACTCCCACAGCTCTATAGCCCTGGGGTCCCAGGAGCAGCCCTCCTCCTATGACTTCACTAGGCCCTGGTGGGGACTCTGTAGCGTTTCTCTGCCTGGCATTTCTCTCCTGAGGCTCTCTGGAGCATCCTTTGAAATTCAGGTGGAAGCTGGGCATAGGGGCTCATGCCTGTAATTCCAGCACTTTGGGAGGCCGAGGCAAGAGGATTGCCTGAACCCAGGGGTTCGAGACCACCCTGGGCTACATGGTGAAGCCTCATCTTTACAATAAATCAAAAAATTAGCCAGATGTGGAGGTGTGTGCCTGTAGTTCCCACTACTTGGAAGGCTGAGGCAAAAGGATCACCTGAGCCCAGCAGGTCTAGGCTACAGTGGCCATGAGTGTGCCATTGCACTCCAGCCTGGGCGATGAGACGCCAACTCAAAAAAAAAAAGAGAAATCCTTGCACCGGCAGAGTTAGCACCACGTGCGCTACCAAGGTTCACCGATTGCACCCCCTGGGATGGTGGCCTGACTGGCACTGAGATCTGCCTGAGTCATAGCTGGAGCTGCCAAAGAGTGCTGGGCCAGATTGCAGGGAGCAGAGATGTAAGGCGGCCCTGGACAGCAACCCCACGGTGGAAACAGCTCTGCCCTCAAGGCCCTGACACTCTGGGCCTCTGATGGGGGTGGGGGTGGGGCAGTCTCTAAGTGCTCCCAAATGACTTCAAGGTTATTGCTCTGCTTCCTTCTGTCTACGTTAACCTGCTTATCTCATGGTCACTTAGCCACATCCTTGGTTTTCTCTCCTAAACATGACTTTTCAATTCTTCACGTAGCAAGTCTGAGAATATCCCAAATCTTTCTCTTTTGATGACAAATTTTGTCTTTACATTATTTCTCTCTTCTCGTATTTTACTAGAAGCAGTTAAGCAAAGCCATGCAGCACTCTCAACAATTTGCTCAGAGAATTCTTCTGCTAATTAACCTAGTTCATCATTCTTAAATTCTGCTTTTGTAAGCATTAGGACTGGGTGTGGTGGCTCCCACTTACAATCTCAGCCCTTTGCTAGGCTGAGGTGGGAGGACTGCTTGAGCCTAGGAGTTCAAGACCATCCCAGGTAACATAGTGAGACCTCGTTTCTACAAAAAAAATCAAAAAGTTAGCCTGTGCCCGTAGTCCCAGTTACTCAGGAAGCTGAGATGGAAGGATTACCTGAACCCAGGAGGTCGAGGAAGCTATGGACATGATAGTGCCACTGTACTCTAGTCTGGAGAGTGAGACCCTGACTCAGAAATAAATGAATACCAGTACCATGCTGTTTTGGTAACTACAGCTTTGTAGTATAGTTTGAAGTCAGGTAATGTGATGCCTCCAGCTTTGTTCTTTTTGTTTAGGATTGCTTTGGCTATTCTGGCTCTTTTTTGGTTCCATATGAATTTTAGGATTGCTTTTTTCTAATTCTGTGAAAAGTGGTGCTGGCAGTTTGATAGGAATTGCATTGAAGCTGTAGATTATTTTGGGTAATGTGGTCATTTTAATAATGTTGATTCTTCCAGCCCACAACCATGGAATGTTTCTCCATTTGTTTGTGATCTCTGCAGTTTCTTTCATCAGGGTTTGGTAGTTCTCCTTGTAGAGATCTTTCACCTCTGTGGTTAAATGTATTCCTGGGTATTTTCGCTTTTTGGCTGCTATTGTAAATGGAATTGGGTTCTTGATTTGATTCTCAGCTTGGTCACTATTGGTGTGTACTACTACTGATTTGTGTGTGTTGGTTTCATATCCTGAAACTTTACTGAATTCATTTATCTAGTCCAGGAGTCTTTTGAAAGAGTCTTTAGGATTCTCTAGGTACAAGATCATATTATTAGCATAAAAAGATACTTTGATTTCTTCTTTTCCAATTTGGATACCTTTATTTCTTTTTCTTGTCTGAATGCTCTGGCTAGGACTTCCAGTACTACATTGAACAGGAGTGACAAAAATGGACATCTTTGCCTTGTTCCAGTTCTGAGGGGGAATGCATTCAACTTTTCTCCAGTCGGGATGACCTTGGCTGTGGGTTTGTCATATATGGCTTGAGAAATATTCCCTCTATGCCTATTTTTCTGAGGGGTTTTTTAATCACTAAGTGATGCTAGATTTTATCAAATGCATTTTCTGCATCTACTGATATGATCATATGACTTTTGTTTTTAATTCTGTTCATGTAGTAGATCATGTTTATTGACTTGTGTGATCCCTGGGATAAAACCCACTTGGTCATGGTGTATTATTTTTGACCAAAGGAATAGAATAAAGAATCTAGAAATAAACCCAAATATCTACAGCCAACTGATCTTTGACAAAGCAGACAAAAACATACACTGGGGGAAAGATATCCGATTCAACAAATGATTCTGGGAAAATTGGATAACTATGTGCAGAAAAATAAAACTTGATCCCTATCTCTCCCCATATTTAAAAATTAACTCAAGATGGATTAAACACTTAAATGTCAGACCTGAAACTGTAACAATACTAGAAGAAAATCTAGGAAAGACTCTTCTGGACATTGGCCTAGGCAAATAATTTATGACTAAAGCCCCAAAAGCAGATGCAACTAAAACAATATAAGCAAGTGAGACTTAATTAAACTACAAGTCTTCTGCACAGCAAAAGAAGTAATCAACAGAGCAAAGAGGCAGTCTGCAGAATGGGAGAAGATCTTTGCAAACTATATATCTAGCAAAGGACTGATATCCAGAATTTACAAAGAGCTCAAACAAATTAGCAAGAAATAAGCAAATAACCCCATTAAAAAGTGGGCAAACAACATGAACAGGCATCTCTCAAAAGAAGATATACAAATGACCAATAAACATATGAAAAAATGTTGAATATCACTCATCATCAGGGAAATGAAAATTAAAAGCACAATGAGATACCACCTTATACCAGTCAGGATGGCCATTATTAAAAAATAAAAAACAGACACCTCTTATCAACAAGGGTGGCTGAACAAAGCATATTTGTATACCTAACTCTTAACTGTACCCCACAATATCATAATAAAAAATATTGATTATAAAAATAAATAAATAAAATAAAATTAGCTCAACTAAAAGATTTGGGAGAAAATACTGATAAAATTTGTTGCTATCTGAATGAAGAAAGGCTATTTTAGAATTTTAAATGAAAGAATAATATCTACCGTAAAATGACAAAAATTTATATTTCGAAAATATATTGAATAAATGTATAAGTCAAAAAATAAATAAATAAAAGACAATAGATGCTGGCACAGATGCAGAGAAAAAGGAACATTTATATGCTGTTGATGGTAGTATATTAATAAATTAGTACAGTCATTGAGGAAATTAGCATGGAGATTTCTCAAACAACTAAAAGTAGATCTACCATTTGATCTGGCACTCCCACTACTAGGTTATCTACCCAAAGGAACAGAGATCGTTATATAACAAAGACACAGGCACCCGCATGTTCATCGCAGCAAAATTCACAATTGCGAAGATGTGGAATCAATCCAAATGCCCATCAACTGATCAGTGGATAATGAAAATGTGGTATCTATACAGTGTGGAATACTATTTAGCTATCAAAAAGAATGAAATCATGTCTTTGGCAGCAACTTGGATGGAATTGGAGAACATCATCCTAAGTGAACTCACTCAGGAACAGAAAACCAAACATCGCATGTTCTCACTTGTAAGTGGGAGCTGAACTAAGGATCTGCAAAGACACAGAGAATGACATCGTGGACATTGGCGACTCAGAAGGGGGAGTGGGGAGGGGTGGAGGGGCAAAAAATCACCTATCAGGTACCCCTGTGGGAGTGGTGGGTACACTTGAAGCCCAGACCAAAACTATTTGAACCCCTAAAACTACGGAGGTTTTTCTTAAAGTTAAGAAATAAAATAAAAGGAACCCAAATACCTACAACCAACTGATCTTTGACAAAGCAGACAAAAATATACACTGGGGAAAAGACACCCTATTCAACAAATTGTGCTGGGAAATTTGGATAAAGATAAATAAGTAAATAAAATAAAGCATTAAGACACAGACACAATTCAGCCAAGTTTTTGCTACTTTATAACAAGGATGGCATGTCCTACAATAAGATATTCCGCATTTCTGTCTAAGGCGTCATGAGAATGGCTTATTGCCCTGATTTCTACAGCATTCTGTTCATGATCATTGAGGTCTTCCCTTAGAATGAGGCTCTCTCTACAGCCTCCCTCGTCTCTGAGCCCTCTTCAGCACTGCCCCAATGTTCCGTTTACAGCAGTATGAGCTTTTTCCAACACGACTTCAGAACGGTCCCAGCCTCTCCCCATTGTCTAGTTCTAAAGCCGAGACCTTATTTTCAGATATTTTTTATAACCAGAGGCCCACTTCTCTGGTACCAATTTCTTAGTCTGTTTGTGCTGCTATAATAAAATAACACAGACTGGGTAATTTTTCAAAAATAGAAATGTACTTCTCACAGTTCTGGAGGCTGGAGAGTCTAAGGTCAAGGCCCCAGTGGGTTGATGAGGCGGGTGAGGCCCAGCCTCCACTTCAAGATGGTGCGTCGTTGCTGTGTCCTCTGGAGGGGGAGAACACTGTGTCCTCACATGGTGGAAGTGATGGAAAGGGTGGAAATGGGGCAGACTCCCTCCATCAAGCCCTGTGATAAGAGCGTCTAATCCTGTTTGTGACGACAGAGCCCTCATGACTCCATTACCTCTTAAAGGCCGCTCCTCTTAACACTGTTGCTGTGGGATTTCATGATTCAACAAATGCATACTGTTGCATGCATTCCAGAGGGGATAAAAACACTCAAACCATGGCAGTAAACATCCCAGGGCATTCCATTTCCCCACTTCATATGCCCCCCCAAAAGTAATCATCATTTATAATTTGGTGTCCACACTTCCCTGTTTTCCCCCAATTTTCTGCAAGTATATCTAGACATACGAGGGAGACCCTCCAAAAAACTGGAATTATCTTTTGGAGGGTGGGCCCCTCGTCGCACAAGCTTCCCCCTCTATGGAAGTGTCCTAGGAACCCATCAGCATCAGTGTACCAGCTAGCATTATTGTGAGAAGCTTCGTGCTTTCAGCTTTGGTGAATTTTTCTTTTTTGGAGATTCTTTCGATGCATTTGCCCATTTCATGATGGGTGGCTTACTTGTGCACCTGCCCACATGGTGCTGAGTGTTCAGCAGTTTTTGACCCAAAACAGTGTGACCTCATGTCCCATCCTCCCTATTTAAGCCCTGAAGGGGAAACATTTTGCTGATGTGGAAGAGGTAAAACAAACAAGCAAAATGACAGAAGCACTAAAAAGCATCAAAATTGACGAATTCAAAAACTGATTTGAGTAGTGGTAAAGCATCTTGATAGGTGTATTGCATCCAATGGAGAGTTACTTTGAAAGTGACTGAAGTTTAAACATGTATGAGTAAATACACAATTTTAATAAATAAATTCTGATTTTTTCCTTAAATGTATACATACATGTATGTGTGTACATATCTTTATCTATCTATATGGCATCACACATTTAAAAGAAAGAAAGATGAGGCCAGGTGCGGAGGCTCACACCTATAATCCCAGTACTCTGGGAGGCCAAGGTAAGAGGATTGCCTGAGCCCATGGTTTCAAGATCAACCCAGGCAACTTGGAGAGACCTCATCTCTACAATAAATAAAAAAATTAGCTGGGCGTGGTGGCATGTGCCTGTAGTTCCAATTACTTGGAAGGCTGAGGCGGAAGGATCGCTTGAACCTAGCAGGTGGCTGTGAGTATGCCACTGCACTCCAGCCTGGGCGACAGAGTAAGACACTGATTCAAAAAAATAAAAATAAAAATAAAGATGAAATCATGTTTTACAGTGAGTGTGTAACTTGCTCATTTCACTGACATTCTGAGCCTCCTCCCAGTCTGTGCACATGGATCTAATAATGCTTTCTGGTGAACCTGGGCTGCTCACATCCTGTGTGCACTGACAGTGGTCATTAGGCCAGGTATGATTGCTACAGAAGATTTCCAGGATTCACACTGGCAGTGCTTACACAGCTACTGTTTATTGCAACCACAGTATTTTTTTTTTGAGTTGGAGCCTCACTCAGTCACCCAGACTGGAGTGCAGTGGCTGCTCCCGTCCACCGCAGCCTCGACCTGCTGGGCTCCGGCGATCCTTCCGCTCAGCCTTCCGAGTAGCCGGAATTACAGGCATGCGCTACCACGCCCGGCTGATTTTTTGATTTATTGTAGAGATGAGGTCTCGAACCCACGGGCTCACGCAATCCACTCACCTCAGCCTCCCAAAGGTGCGGGATTACAGGCTGAGCCAAAGTATTAAGGTAAGACATCAAGGGAATTCAAAGAGGCTGGGTGCAAGCTCCAGTCATTCCCCCCTGGATATACTTTCTCCCTGGGATTACACACATGTCACAGAACACCTCAGAACTAGAAGCCAAATTGTAGTGTCCCCCAGGGCATCTTCTGTCTGCTGTTCACTGGGCACATTTCCTACCAGGTCACCGTCCTCCCGGGGGTCTCACCCAAACCAGGTAGAATCAACAGTCGTACTGTTTACCCATAAGCAACGCTGAACAAAGGGAAAATAAAAATAATCACTAGCGACAAGCGGGTACAAGCCACCTCAGAGCCCTTCAGACCCATGGTCACAAAGTAACATGATTAACCAGCATGTTCGGCACCTCGGAGGTCAGCACGTGCTGGGGTAGCTCTCCTGCAGTCAGTCAGCTCTAGCCTCGTCCAACCTGTAGCTGCCTCCACCCTCACAGCAGCCGGCGGGCTGCAGTAACCGTTCCCTATCTAACTATGCCCATGCTGATGGGTGTCTTAAGTCAGGGGTCTTCAGAGAAACAGAACCAAGAGGAAATGTCTGCATATGTATATTTATTTCTTCTGTATGTATACACAAGTGCTCCATGACTTACAGTAGAGTTACATCCTGATAAATCCATTGAAAGCTGAAAACATCATAAGTTCAAAGTACATTTTCAACTTATGATATTTCCATTTAAGATGGGGTTATAGGTAATCCCATCATAAGTAGAACACAGTAATGAACGAATATAATTTTGCATCATTGCCAATTTAAAAAACCATTGCATCAAACCATCTGTCTATGCAAACACATGTCTAATATTGTTAGGTCAGTAGGCCAGTGCCACAGGTAAGATGCAAAGAATTGTACAGAAATTAGATTGGGAAAGATAGTTTATTTAGAAAGTAAATTAAGAAGAGAGAGAGGCCAGGCGCGGTGGCTCAAGCCTATAATCCCAGCACTTTGGGAGGTCAAGGCGAGAGGATTGTCTGAGCTCAGGGGTTCCAGACCAGCCTAAGCAACTTAGTGAGACCTCATCTCTACAATAAATCAAAAAATAAGCCAGGCATGATAGCACATGCCTATAGTTTCAACTACTTTGAAGGCTGAGGCAGAAGGATCGCTTGAGTCCAGCAGGTCGAGGCTGCAGTGGCTGTGAGCATATTACTGCACTCCAGCCTGGGCAATGGAGTGAGACTCCAACTAAAAAAAAAAGAAAGAGAGAGAGAGAGGGTAAATTCACTTCTAAAGGGAGAGAAGGGGACCAGGTGCTGAAGGAAGTATGGTGGTAAGTGCTTGAGGTTGAATGCTTTTAAAGCATCCCTTTGGTGGGGCAGGTGGTGTTCTGTTTTGCATAATCACAAAGGGGGCAGGTAAGCACAGGAGCTGTTGCCAGGGTGATGAGGTGGTGGTCTGTGTCATGTAGGTCATGAAGGGTAGATCAAGGGAGATGGTCAGTTTGGTCTTTTACAGCAGGAAGACAAATACTTTGGGGAAAAGGGTAGTTAGTACAAAGCATGCTTGGGGGGGTTGCAAGACAATTATCAGTAACTACCTCTGGGAAACCAGTTTTGTCCCTGGTTAGAGATTAGAGGATGGGTAAACTGCTGACTAAAGTTATTCCATTTTGGCTTTTTACCCTTTCAAATATATATACATATTTATAAATGTACACACACGTATACATATGTGTGTAAATATATATGTGGATGGAGAGAGAAAGAGAGAGAGAGATAGTGAGAGAGATTACTATGAGGCCTGGCTTGCATGATTTTGGAGGCAAAAAGACCTGTGACCGGCCTTCCGCAGGCTGGAGATCCAGCAAAGCTGGTAGTGTAGTTCTGCCTGAGTTCGAAGTCCTGAGGAAAACCAGTAGTGAAACCCCAGTCCCAAGGAAGGAGAAGATGAGATGAGATGGCCCAGCCCAGGCAGATAAAGGAGGGGTGAGTCCCCCCTCCTCCACTTTTGAGCACAGGACAGTGATTTACCTTACCGAGTCCACCAGTTCAAATGATAATCTCACCTGCAAACACCCTCAGGGATACACCCAGAAACAATGTTTCATCTGGGCGGCCCATTGCCTAGTCAAACTGACACATGAAATGCATGATCACCATGGGCACTTAGGTTATTCCTTTATTCCCACCACAATTTAAAACCAAGCCACAGTGAACACCCTCATCTACCCTCATCCTCCATGCACATATACCTTTACGGCTGCAGAAACATGCCTCAAACAAGGATGCTGCCACAGTGCCTTCCTTGCCCCTTTGGTCTGTCTTCCACAGGCTGCTTTCCCCCGTGTTCCAGGAGTCGCAATGGCTGTGCAGCGATGCTGTGCCCCGGGGTCACGTTCCTGTCCAGAAGTGCTGTGCTCACCACAGACCTCCACAGGCGACTTCTCTGCAGCATCAGCACTGGCTCTGGTACCCCACTGCTCTCTAGTTTTCTTTTCTTTTTTTTTGAGTGGGAGTCTCACTCTGTCACCCAGGCTGGAGGGCAGTGGCATGCTCCTGGCCACCGCAGCCTCGACCGGCTGGGCTCAGGCGATCCTTCACCTTAACCTTCCAAGCAGCTGGAACCACAAGCACGTGCCACCATGCCCGGCTACTTTTTTAATTTTTTGTAGAGATCAGGTCTCACCAAGTTGCCTAGGCTGGTCTCGAACCCCTGAGCTCAGGCAATCCTCTCACCTCGACCTCCCAAAATGCTGGGATTATAGGCATGAACCACAGTGCCTGGCCTGCTCTCTAGCTTTCTGTGTCTTCCTCCAAGCCTCTGGGAATGTGATTCATTCTCTCTGAGGTCAAGGGCTTTCAACTCTCTGCACACTGGAAGGGATCATTTCTCCAACCCAATTCTACGATCTTGAAAGACGATTAGAAGATTGCTTGCTGATAGAACATGCACCTGAAGGTATAAGTACTAAAGAAACAAAACCAGTCTACTATTTTGTGTGTTAGTTAGCTGCTATAACAGATCAACTCCAGTCTAAGTGGCTTAACCTCAGAAGAGTTTGTTTCTCCTCTCAGGACATCCACGTGGCTCCAGAGTAGGGAGTTCTCCTCCATGCCATCACTCAGGGATCCAGGTTTCCTTTTGTGCCTCCCTCCTCCTTGGGACCTTAAAGTTGTTTCCATTTAGCTGGTAGATGAAAGAGGGAGTGGAGGGGTGTGGGGTTTTCACGGCCAGGCCTGAATGTGGCATACAGCATATTGTGGTGGTCTTCAAATATATCCACAAGTTTTTTTATATTCTTTCCTTCAAGAGGCAGGACTGAATTCTCTTCCCTTGAGTGTAGGCTGGATTTAGTGACTCACTTCCAGCAAATAGAATTCAGCAGAAATGATGGTGTCACTTTCAAGACTCAGTCATAAAAAATCTAGCTACCATCTCGGGTGCTGTCACCCTCTCTTGAATCACTCATTTTGAAGACATGTCTCAAGCAGTCACATCAAGAAGTCCATATGGCAAAGAACTGAAGCTCCTGGCCATCAGTCATGTGAGTGATCTTGGATGCAGACACTCCAGCCTCAGTCAAGTCTTCAGAGACCACAGCCCTGACCTATAGAGTGACTACAACTTCACGAGAGACCCTAAGCCAGAGCCACCCAGGTAGCTGAATTCCTGACTCTCAGTGACTATGAAAGGTAATAATTGTTGTTAAGCAGCTAAGTCTTGGGATAGCTTGTTACGCCGCAATAGCTAGCTAGTACACATGTCCATCTACATTTCATTGATCAGACTCAGTCACACAGTTACACCCAATGCAAGAGAGAGGTTGGGAAAAGTGGCCAAGATGTGTACCAGGAGGAAAGGGAGATGGATTTGGTGGACAACTGACAAGTGTTTGCTACACCATGGAACTTCTGAGATTTCTCTTCCACTGGACAGAAACAATGATTCATTTCTGAGACATGAGAAGAGTCTAGGGCTTCACTTTGACTACTTGTTGCCTATTTTATATGTACTACAATAGCCTTGGATACCAAGAAGAAAGTAGGTAATGCTGAACCCAACTTTACATTTCATTTTATATATTTTCATTATAATAACACGAGTTCTGATTGTTTTGACTTTTGTTTCTGACTTTTCTCAAAGTTTCTACCAAATTATTTACCAAAAAACTGTATTACTATGACTTCAATGTTTCAGGAGGCAAATATATATTCATATGTAGTGAACAAGAGTTTGAAAGAAATATACCAAAATATTAAATCAGGTTAGTCCTGTGTGATGAGATTAATTTGTTTGTTTTATAAGCATGTTTTTTGCATTTTCTCATTTTGAGTCGGGGTCTCACTCTGTCACTGAGGCTGGAGTACAGTGACATGATCACAGCTCACTGCAACCTCAAATACTTGAGTTTAGGTGATCTTTCCACCTCACCCTACTGAGTAGCTGGGATTATAGGCATGCACCACCACACCCAGCTTTTATTTTTTTTTCTGTAGAGGTGAGGTTGCTATGTTGCCCAGGCTGTTCTCAAACTCCTGGCTCAAACAATCCTCCTATCTTGGCCTTCCCAAGGCGTGAGCTACTGCTCCTGGCATATGTGTGATTTTGCAACCAGAAAAAAATAACTGTTATAAAAATAAAGGTCACCTGGAAAAAAACACAAAGCCAACTTCTCTGAATGCGTGAGCAGCACAAAATGAGCAGGCAGGAAGGGCCACAGAGTAACACCTGTCTGTCTGGGTTAAGGCGACTGACCCTGAGCCCTGGGGTGCCCACTTTGGGCTTGCTGGCTCCCCCTGTCCAGGGAGAACCATGCTGGTGGGCTTCCCAGGGTGACGCATGATGGGGGCAGCCCCACAGCTGGTCTATCATTCTCTCTACCTGAACCCACCCCCTTGGTGAATGGAAAATGTGTGTCTGCCGGCAAGTCTCTGTCCTCAGGTCTTGCTGCCTCCTGGACTTCATAGACCCACCCAGGAATAGATCTTCAGCTTGTCAGAACCAGCATCCTCTGGGCCTTGTAAGCCTCCGGGACCTGCTTCTTTTCCCCTTTTGTCTGCCAGGTTTTGGGTTGAGGGTCCCAGCTAGAGGCCAAGGTTAGAGCACATGTCCTGGGCTTCAAACCCTCACCCTCCCGCCACTTCCTACTGTGTGATTTTGAGCAAGTTACTTGACCACTTAGCCTCAGTTTCTTCACCTGTGAAATGGGACTAATACACCTCAGAGCTGATGTCATGCACTTGAAGCATTTAGAACATTGTGAAAGAAAGACCTTGCCACCACAGAGGCGTGAGCAAGGTGCTCCAACATAACGGTCAGCTCTGATGGTCGGTGTGCATGCCTGGGGATGCGGACCGCTGCCCTGAACACCATCCCTCTGTTCAACACCCAGAACCCACAGCTGCGAGGGAGCCTCTTTCCCATCTTCCCCCTCTGCACCCCACCCCCACTTGGCTAGGCCTGGTCATCACTGACAGACAGCATGACACAGCAGACCTGGGGGGCGGGCAGCACACACTGAACACCTCCCAGTGCTTGAGGTGGAGCGTGGGTGTGGGAGACAAGAGGAGGGCGCGCCCCACGATGGACGTGTCTAGGTTCCGTGTGTGTAATATGTGTGAACACTCAGTTGTATGCTGCTGGGTTTTGCCATAATGTGAGATTGGTAAAATAGCTCGTGTTATCGCTCACTGTATAATTTAACTCTTTGTCGTCGTTGTTTGAGTCGGAGTCTCACTCTGCCGCCCAGGCTGGAGGGCAGTGGCACGACGCTCCCGGCCACCGCAGCCTCGACCTGCTGGGCTCCGGCGATCCTTCTGCCTCAGCCTTCCGAGTAGCTGAAACCGCAGGTGCTCACCACCATGCCCAGCTAATTTTTGATTTATTGCAGAGACGAGGTCTCACCATGTTGCCCCGGCTGGTCTCTAACCTGCAGACTCAGACAATCCTCTCACCTCGGCCTCCCAAAGTGCTGGGATTATCGACGTGAGCTTGATTTAATCTTGCTTAAAGTCCTGCAGTAGTTCCCCAGCGGCCTTCCCTGGGTGGCATTCGAGGTCGTCCTCTCATATCCATTCATGTGAACAAACAAGTGTTGCTTATAAATCCAAATGGTGGCATACCCCTTCCTCCCATGCAGTGAACAGCTGTGTCCCATTTACGACTCAATTCAGGCATCGCTGCACTCTAGGTGGGTTTTTTAGGTTTGAAGCTCATTTGCCGGTGAGGGAAGGGGTCGCAGAGTCAGAATGCTGACATTTTCTCTGCAATCAGGTGGCCACATCCGAGGACAAAGGAAGCGGTTTGGAGGCTTGTGTTGGCGAGAAGGTGCCATGCCCCCTGCTGCCTAAACCCCTCTACCAGCCATGCTTCCATCTTGGGGGAGAGGACAGGGTGCCGGAGTGGAGCCAGGAAGTGGTAACTCCTTAAGCCCGGCCACTCATTCACACCTCCGGGTGACTCATTTTGGTGAAATTCAACGAACTCTGAGCACCTGCTCCCACAGGGGAGTATTTTTGAACTAGCAAGCTCCACAACCTCCCTCCCCCAAGATTGCAGGAAGCTGAGCCCCAGATTGTGAAGAGACCCAGCAGGGAGGCCATGGCCCTAGAGGACACTGCTCCTGCCTCCCCCCCCACCCCTGTGCTGGGTGCAGTGGGGATTGACCCTCCAGGGCTCACAGGTGAGAGATGTGCAGATATCTATGCAGACATATTTTGTTGCTTTGGGGTCTTTTAAAGCGGACCACCAATTTCGTATGTGCTATCAATTTCATGAAACAAATGCGCCTATGAGTCTCTACATCTAAATCTATGCTCGTTCCCGCGTCAGTCCAGAAGGCTACCCATTAACCAGCACAGTGAGTTCCCTCCTGGTGGCGGGATTGTGTGTGTTGGATTCACGCCGCTCTGTGCTCTCCCAACTGTCGACACTGCCCGTGCATTCGTCACGCGATCTGAAGGACAAGTCCGAAGCCCATTCCCTGGCCAATGGCCGGGGCTCCGTGTCTAGGGGACGCCTTCTGAGCGCCCAGGGACGAGGAGGTCCTTCCCGGCATCTCCTTCCCAGCGACGAAGCGTCTAGGGAGCGCCGGAGGCCCCTGCCTCCGCGGGCCGGCGTCTCTGCTGCCCTCTGGCGGCCCTCTGGAAGAGCCGCACGTCCAAGTTCAAGGCCCTCGCTCGCCCAGCAGTTTCCGCGTGCGCGGGGTTCGCCCCTCCGAAGCCCCGTCTCTCAGAACCGGCTTGGTCTGGAGTGTCTGAGACTGCGGGCCCTTCCACGCTCACGGAGGTTGCTCCAGCGCCAGCCTCGCGGGAGCTCTGGCGGAAAGCGAAGCCTCGGCCCCGCTTGCGGGGGCTCACCTGCCGACCTCCGCCTGTGGACCGGGCCCGGCCGTTCCCGGCTGGGCGCGCGGTCATCACGGCCGCGCCGCCGGCCCCTGCCCCCTGGGCGTGCCTCGCGGCGCCGGACGC
>NW_007251310.1:290803-291638 GCF_000164805.1 Carlito syrichta | reverse complement strand
TTGCGCCTCGCGCACGGGGCGAGGAGGCTGGAAGGAACCAAGGCGTGTGGGTGATTAAAGCCGTGCCTAGCGCACGACGGGGTCTCAGTAAACGCTTATTGTTATTGGTGTTGCTTTGGTGTTGCTTTGTTTGCTTTTCTGTGACTTTACATCATTATAGAGACGTGGGGTGCAAGCGAGGATCGGTGCAAAAGTAACCGACGTGGAGGTGAGGTTTGGGCCTCCAACCGGTCCCCACTTCCCCTGGTTTAGGACCACCAGACTCTTGGGGTTGTTACACACCCTGCTCCCGCTTCTGGCACCGTTACTAGTTATCGAAGCATATTATCAGTTAAATGTCGCTCTAAGAATGTATGTAATTGAGAGCAAGGGATTCATTATGTGATTAGCCTTTTAATGTCATAGGACCCATTCTAGGTACTATGTATTTAATACTCACTGCAACTCTTCAAGGATGGTGTTGTTGTCTTCATTTTACTAATGAGGAAACTCGATTCAGAGAGGTTAAGTAACTTGGCCAAGATCACACAGCTAGGTATTATCAAGTCAGGGTTTGATCTCATTGTTTGGCTGGGGAACCCTCATTTTTTCCCATCCATTTGGTTGCTACCTCCTAAAATCAGTTGGTTTTTACTAACATTTTTTTTCTGAAGCACTTTATCTTCCCACATCTCCATGGTGTCCGCATCTAGCTGGCGACTGAGAGAAGAATCTAGCCCAGGCCTGGAAGTGGCATTTCTGGCTGTTGTGGTCCATTACCTTAAAACTCGGTGGCGCCGGGCTTGGTGGCTCAGCCTGTAATCCCACGCCTTTGGAAGGCTGAGGTGAGTGGATT
>NW_007251310.1:288985-290499 GCF_000164805.1 Carlito syrichta | reverse complement strand
CGAGGCTGCGGTGGCCGGGAGCGGCCACTGCACTCCAGTCTGGGCGACAGAGCGAGACTCCAACTCAAAAAAAACCAAAACTCAGTGGCATGTACATTTACGTGATGGAATATTATGCAGTCATAAAGAAAAACAAAATTATGGACTTTGTAGCAATCTGGATGGAATTAGAGTCTGTAATACTCAATGATTTATCACAGAAGCAAAGAACTGAGTACCACATGTTCTCACTCATAGGAGGACCCTGAACATTTATCACAATACGATAAGAAAGGGATTGGCAGTAGCGCGACACTGCCAGGGGAAGGGCACGTAACATCAATAAGGGAACCCACGCTTTACCTGTACAATGACCATGTATGTACCTAACCCTGAGTTGTACTCCACAGTTTTTTTTTTTAGTCGGAGTCTCGCTCTGTCACCCAGTCTGGAGTGCAGTGACATGCCCACGACCACTGCAGCCTCGACCAGCTGGGCTCAGGCGATCCTTCCGCCTCAGCCTTCCAAGTAGCTGGAACTACAGGCACATGCCACCATGCCTGGCTAATTTTTTGAGTTATTGTAGAGACGAGGTCTCACCAAGTTGCCCAGGTTTGTCTCAAACCCCTGAGCCCAGGTAATCCTCTTGCCTCCACCTCCCAAAGTGCTGGGATTACAGGTGTGAGCCACCGTGCCTGGTCTCCCCATTTTTAAAATTAAAAAAAAAAAACAAAAACGCAGTGGCATGGCCGCACCCATCTGCAAGGGAGATGGGGAAATATAATCTTGCCTGTGTCCAAGAGGCAGGGGAAAGCCAGTCTCCGCCCTGGCTTCCACAGCCTTGCTGTTTTGGTTTAACCTTTAGCTCCTCTGGGAAAAGATCCTGGCTCCTCGGGTCTCCTGGGCGCCCTCCTCAGGTCTTCCTTGCCTGTGGCACTCACTGCGTGGAATTAGAACTGCTAGCTTCTGTCCCCTCCCCCTGCTAGACCAGGGGCTTCAGGGTAGGGGCCGTGCCAGCCTCGGCCACTACTGAATTCCCAGCACTTGGAACCTGTCACAAGCAGGTGCTTGGTGCTTGTGAGGTGAGGCCCCCACCAGAACCTCAGGGGCTCTTCAGGCCTGTTCCTGAGGTTACGGTGGAGGCCTCTGTTCTAAGAGTAGAATTGAGACCCGTGTGTGGTCACAGGTTGTCTGCGCCCCCACGCCTCCTGCCGAGGGGGCCCCATGCAGGTGGCCCCTCCTCCCGTCTGTCCCTAGCCTGTGCCCAACAGAGCCTGTCTTTGAACTTAGGAAGCAAACCCCCACGACCAGACGAAGCAACGTAGTGCGATGTACTCCGTGGTCCCCAAAACGTTCTCCAGAGCCCCCAAAATGAGCACGACGAGAAGGAAACAAGTGAAAGAGAAAAGACAGTCAAAGTGATGTCAGATTATTTAAAACCCGATGGCTCCAGGGACCACAAGATCAGGGGTTATTTGTTTTTTCATTTTTTCGCTTACAAGTCAAGTCTTTTTTTTTTTTTTTTTTTTGAGTTG
>NW_007251310.1:259041-288960 GCF_000164805.1 Carlito syrichta | reverse complement strand
ACTCGCGGGCTCAGGCAATCCACTCACCTCAGCCTCCCAAAGCGCAGGATGACAGGCTGAGCCACCTGATGGCCTCTTCGTCTTCCCTTCCCACTCGCTGCCTTTAGATGGCAGCTATTCCTGAGCCCCGACCAACTTGAGGACTGGGGAGAGAGGGCGTGATCGGCTCCTGGCCCCTCTCTTGGGGGTCCCAAGCACTTTGGCAGACCCACCCCCTCGAGCTCATCATTGCTTCTCTTCCCGGGCTACAAATCCCCTTCTACCGCCTGACATTGAGGTAAAGGTCGTGTCCATCTTTCTTCTATGGAAGCCACAGTCCTCTGTACCATGTCTGAGAGACCAATGTAGCAAAATCAGGGGATGGTCCCGCATGGTGTTGGGGAGAGAAATCCCAGCCTGGCGCTTCCTGGCTGGTGACCTTGGCAAGTCGCTTTATGGTTCTGAGTCTTCATTGTATCAGCTAGGAAATGGGATCGCTGAATCGGGTGGTGGATATGAGAGTCCAGTGACACAAAATGTCCTCAGAGGGATAGCACATTACGTCAGTGTTACTTTCTTTTTTTGAGTCGGAGTCTCACTCTGTCTCCCAGGCTGCAGTATAGTGGCATGCTTCTGGCCACCAGAGCCTCCACCTGCTGGGCTCAGGCGATCCTTCCACCTCAGCCTTCCAAGTAGCTGGAACTACAGGCGCACGCCACCATCCCCGACTAATTTTTTATTTATTGTAGAGATGAGGTCTCAACAAGTTGCCCAGGCTGGTCCCGAACTCTGCTCAGGCAATCCTCTTGCCTCTGCCTCCCAAAGTGCTAGGATTACAGGCATGAGCCACCGTAGCCCGCTCATCAGAAGCACCTTAATGAAGGCAGGTATACCAGGCTATGGCTGGTGGGATCACGGCGGGGGGTGGGGGGTAGGAGAGAGGAGTGCCTGAGGAGTCACTTGGCCTGGGGCTCTTTGTAGAGAAGAGGCCAGGGCGTGGCTCATGATGTTCTGGGGGAAGCCAGTCTCAAGCTCCCAGGCTCCAATGGTCCTCCTGCCTCAGCCTCCCAGAGGGCTGCAATGATAGGCATGAGCCGCTGTGCTCTCTTGAACTCTTTCAGCACAATTTCAGATGAAGTCTGCGCACAGAGAAACATAAGAGATTGTTCGAAGAGTTTAGGGGAAGGAGGACCCGTTTTCCCACTGACTTCTCCCTTCACCACGGAATAGAGACGGCAAGGCCCCTCCAGGTGGCCTTTGGGACCGGTGCCAGCAGTCTTGGCTCTGGGTCCAACCTCCTGGAGGCAGGGCAGGCAGGAGGCAGCGTGGGGCCCGGGCGGCAGTAAGCCTGGTCTAAACCTCCTCATGGTGCCGGGAGGAGGGAGGCCAAGGAGCCCTAGCCCTCAGTAAGGTTTGCATTCCAGAAGCTTCTCTGGCCCACACAAGCCAACTCTGTGCCGATTCATGAAAGGGAAGAAGAAGAAATAAGCACTCTAGGTTCCAAAGGAGCAAATTTGCAGTGAATTTTAAAAAGGCCAATCTGAGCTGGAGAAGGGGATTCCCCCGGACTCTCCCCTCACACACGCTCAGCATTTGACAGAGAGGCCGAGGTGGGGGGAGCTGGGAGGAGGCGATGGGGGGAGGGGTGCGGGGAGGGCCCTAGTCTTCTGCTCTGGGACCCCTCTTCCCACAGACTTCCCACTTCACTTTGTCACCCCTGAGGCCACAAAGCCCTGCTTGAAACCGACTCCTCCACCCTGCAGGCCAGGGCACCACTGACAAAAACAACAGAAATATCTACCATGGGGAAAAATCCCCGGTTATCTTATCTCCCCATCAAATCAACTGTTTTCATTTTTCTGGGCTTCCTTCCATCCCAGTCTTCATAGTTTGATCATAGATCAACTATACTTAAGGTATTAACAACTGTTTTTGTTGATTTTTTTCTTTCTTTTCTTTTCTTTTTTGGAGTCCAAGTCTCACTCTGTAGCCCAGGCTGGAGTGCAGGGGCGTGCTCACGGCCACCTCAGCCTCGACCTGCTGGGTTCAGGCGATCCTTCCGCCTCAGTCTTCCAAGTAGCTGCAACTCCAGGTGTGCTCCACCATGCTCGGCTAATTTTTTTTCTTTCTTTTTAACATGGTGCTGGGAAAGTTTCCGTTTCCTCATCTATAATACGGGACCCTCAGAACAACCACCTTGCAGAGCAGTGTGAGCCACAAGTGAGATTCTGACAGGAAAGCACTTGGCTGGGGCCTGGCACATAGCAGATGCTGAATAAATGGTAGCTATGATTATTCTTTTTGGCGGTATCTCTCTGGTTTTTATGATAAATTCTGCCCTATTAGAATTTTTCAACTCTTTATATATATAACTGCAACTGGAATGACTATCCTTATTTTGTTATTATTTATTTATTTATTTATTTATTTATGTGTATGGAGGTCTCACTCTGTCGTCCAGGCTGGAGTGCAGTGGCATACTCACATCCACTGCAGCCTTGATCTGCTAAGGGCTCAGTCGGTCCTTCCACCTCAGTCTTCCCAGTATCTGGAACTACAGGCATGTGCCACCATGCCCAGGCAATTTTTTGATTTATTGTAGAGATGAGGTCTTGCCAAGTTACCTGGGCTGGTCTCAAACCCTTGGGTTCAGGAATCCTCTCACCTTGGCCTCCCAAAGTGCTGGGATTACAGGTGTGAGCCACCACACCTGACTGACTACACTTATTTTAAAAGAAGTCTGCTCTCAGTGAAATATCATCTATGATTATCCTTTAAAGGTTGGCATTAGGCTGAGCACAGTGACTCATGCCTATAATCCCAGCACTTTGGGAGGCTGAGGTGAGAGGATTGCCTGAACCCAGGAGTTTGAGACCAGCCCGGGCAACTTGGCGAGACTTCATCTCTACAATAAATTAAAAATAAAAAATTAGCTGGGTGTAGTGGTGTGCATCTGTAATTCCTGCTACTTGGATGACTGAGGCGGAAGGATCGCCAGAGCCCAGCAGGTCGAGGCTGTGGTGGCTGTGAGCGTGCCACCGCCCTCCAGCCTGGGTGAGAGAGAGACTCGGACTCAAAAAAAAAAAAAAAAATGGGCATCAGCAGGTGTGCACGTGCCCCATCCTTCCCCAACGAGGGGAAGCTGGTCCCTGTTCACAGACTCATTTTGATCGTAGCAGATGTTGTGGGGTAGTGCCTGGCGGCCTCATTACAGCTGAGGCCTTTTCTGGCCCCAGTGGATGGTAGCAGGTCACACGATATCACCTTCCTTCAAAGCGGGGGAGATCCCACCATCCCTTCCCTCCACTCCTGTGACATAAAGAATCCTGGGAAACCTCGGCTCAGTGGTCCACTCACTGTGCATGATGGGAGAAGGGACCTCCAGATGTGGGCAGAGGTCATCCTGAGTGCCAGGCCCTTCCTCTACCAGGCTGCCGAGAAGGGCGCTGTCAGGACGATCGCCGGGAGCACCTCTGCAGAGTTAAGGGTTGGGCGGGAGTGTGGGCTGCTGGGCTCCTCCTGTTCAAAGTGTGGCCTTGGTGAGCTCCACTCCCTGGTCGGTGAAATGAAGTCTGCAAAAATGGCCGCTCGTGGAGTTAAGTGACTCTTGGCTCTGGGCAGGAATTGGTGAGGTCGTGGGCCATTTGTCCCCAAGACTCGTTAACGGATGTGAGACCTCTTTGCCTCTCGCACTTGGAGACCAGGCTCCTCAGAGGGCCAGGAGGTGATTAATCCTGAGCGTCATCACTCCAATTCAGCGAACGTGCGTCCAGCGGGGCGGCCTCGATGAGGGCCCGCCCTCAGGACACACACAGCCACTTCGCAGGATGTTGCCTGCAGTCACACCCATGATGGCAGTGGCTGCCACTCACCACATGCATCTGGACACACATGCATGGAACCTTCCAAACAGCTCTGCGGTACATATGCTGGAAATATCTTCATTTTTCATGTGAGAAAGGCTGCGTGCTGGAAGATTGCATGATTTGCCCAAAGTCACATGACTGGCAAGGGGCAGATCTGTGATTCCATCCAGCCTGTCTGACTCTATATCCCTGTCCTTTGAGGGGGGATCATAAAACTCTCTCTCTCTCTTTTTAAAATAGAGACCGGGTCCCACTATGCTGCCCAGACTGGCCTTGAATTCCGAGGCTCAAGCGGTCCTCCTGCCTCGGCCTCCCAAAGTGCTGAAATTACAGGCCTGAGCCATCACACCCACCTGTAAAATTCTCGTGATTTCATTGGATACAATTTCAAATGGAGTCTGTGCATAGATAGACATAAAAGATCGCTCAAATCCCAACGAAAAAGGTGTCTGTTGATGCGATGTCTCTGAATAGTTTCCAGGCCCTTCCAACTGCTGACATTTGACGTCTGATACCTTGAGATTTTTGTCTACAGAAAGTAGCGACATCATCAGTGTATCCGACCCAATTGCTTGGGGTCATAAAAGTACTTCACTGTAACAGTGCTGAGTTACCCTCTCCCCCAGAGTTTAGCAATTTGTTTCTTTGTGCCAAATTTCGATGCCATTTCCCTCATTTACCTTCTTCCCCTTCTCTTTCCTCTCCTCCGCCCCATTCCTCTTCCTCCTCCGCCTCTTCTTCTTCCTCTTTTCCTTCTCCTTCTGCCAACTATCAAGATGTCTGAAAACACTTAGGACCTCTGCTCATTTCTCTTCACATGTTAAGGTGATGGAAGCCCGCGGGTTTCCCGTCCCGTAACCATCCAAAAGATCACATGATGCTATCGATGGGATTTATGTCACATTGTAATTCCAAGTCTGGCAACCATCCTGAAGCCAGACTAGAGCTGCAGGCATATCTGTTCCAGAGCAGTAGAGCCTTGTTCCGGAATGCCAGTCAAGATCCCAGATGAAGCTAGGAAAGTTCAGCTGTTACTTGGATTGCCCAGAACTGAGAAGCTCCCAAGTGTGCAAAACCACCTAGCGGTAGGAGGCCTTCTGTTTTTGCCACGCTCATAACAGCACAAGAAGCTGTCAGGCAATCTGCTCTAGAACATTCTGCCAATGAGAAGGCTCTGCAGGGCACGGACAAGTCATATCCTCGGAGCCCAGATTGCATTTTTCACCTTGAACCACAATGAGACAATGAGAGATTAGAAAAGGAATCACAGGCCGGGCTCAGTGGCTCAGCCTCTCATCCCAGCACTTTGGGAGGCTGAGGCGAGTGGAGTGCCTGAGCCCACAGGTTTGAGACCAGCCTGGGAAGTTTGGTTAGATCTCGTCTCCATAAGAAATAAAAAATTAGCTGGGTGTGGTAGCACGCGCCTATAGTTCCAGCTACTTGGAAGGCTGAGGCAGAAGGATCGCTGGAGCCCAGCAGGTCGAGGCTGTGGTGACTGGAAGTGTGCCACTGCACTCCAGCCGGGACAATGGAGTGAGACTCCAACTAAAAAAAAAAAAAAGGAATCACATTGCATAGACTTCACATTCTAAAGAAGTTCTAAGGAGATGGAGATACACTTTCTCAAAGACTTCTAAAGTTTCCCAGCTCTGTAGAGGCTTCCTTCAGCAAGCTCAGGGAGCCCCAGCCTACAGATGAGGCAGCTGAAACTAGATGAACGGCATCCTCAGGGTCACACAGCTGGTTAGCAGCAGAGCTGGGATTCTGTTTCTGGTCCTCTCTACCACCCCATCCTCTGTCCTTCTCCACACCAAGCTGGAGAAAGGCTTCGCGAGGAAGGAGGAACGTGACCCGGGCCCTGAGGTGTGCATGGATGGCGTGTGGGTGGGCTGGGAGGAGGGGCCGGGCTTCCTAATGTCACTTTTGGCAACTTTGTGACCTTCCTGGTAAGATCGTTAGCTCCTTGGAGGTAAGCTTATGTCTCCTGCACCTTCTGTCCTGTTGCAGAGTTCTGGCAGGGCCCAGAGCATGAGGTCCGCTCCCCCACATTCTCTCCAGGGGACCGATGTTTGCTCAAGTCCCTGGCACTGAATGGAAACTCAACTTCGCTGTCTCTTCTGCTTCTTTACTTCCTACAGATGACTCGTTTGAAAGCATGTGCTCAGCCATAATCCCCGTCTCTGAGAGCTCTCCGGCCCCCTCCGTAGGAACCAGCCCTGGCAGCTGTGTCTACATGACCAGCCTCTGATCCCCTGTGAGGACTGAGGGGCACAGGGGAGACTCTTGACTCACACCGGACCCATTAGGCTCCCAATTTGGAATTTCGACTTGGAGGGCTTCCTCAGGCTCCTCTAACAGTGTGAACAGAGGCACTGTCAGTTCAGAGAACTGGGCAGTGCCCACCTTTAGGGACATGGGGAAGGCCGACTGGCAGAGACAGAGGGAGAGAGGCCGATGCGATAAACTGGCAGCAACGAGAAGCCCTGAGACGCCAACCGCCTGGGCCTGCGAGGGTCTCTGCCCAGAGGAGCCTTCGCTTCTTTTGAAGGCCTCTCCTCCAGTCTCAGGAGAAGGGCGGTCTGTTGCCTGGAACCCCTACCGTACTCTGATGTTATCGAGTTTCTGCAGAAGGAGTGTGCTCAGCCCGGGCTTTGACAGAGCCACCAGGGGAAGTCCTTGGTTATGCTTCGTGCGGGACGAACCACAGTCCGGAAAGGGGGGGGCCTATGTTGAAGTGGAGCTTTCTTCTCTTTTTTGAAGGGAGATGCTTGGCCTGGGGATCACAGTTTGATCCCAGCTCCAGAAAGAACGGGACTCTGGAGGGAACATTGGCTCTTTTTCGCAAAGGTTTTTTAGTCATCAGCCTTGGTGGTATCATGGATGGGACAGAAAAGGCCTCGGGGTCACTTCGGCCCAGGCACTGGGCCATGCCCCGAGAGCAGAGACGAGCAGGACACTCCTGCTCACAGTCAGCAAATGAGGTGGCCATGCGGACAGAGCAACCTGCCAGTGAGGTGTAAACACTGAGACAAGAACGCAGGAACACACAGGCAGAGAAGGGCCCAGAGAGCAGCCAACTTGGTGTGTCAGAGAATGTTTCCCAGTGGGCATGGCCACCAAAGGGAGGCCCGAGGGGGACTAGGCGTTGGATAGACTGGGGGGAGGGAAGGGGACAACCAGAGGAAACAGCCAGAACAGAAGAGCAGAGCTGGGCAGAGCATGGTGGGCGTCTAGCACGTGTGGCTGGGACAGTGCCCATGGGAGGCCATCCTCTTCTGTCCACAAGCTTGCCAGAAAGAAGAGTGGCCACATTCAGGAGTTGGAGCTTGGTCAGTGGGGCTGTCTTCCCCAATTCTCTTTAATTGTGTGCACCATCTGTCAAACTTTTGTGTGTGCAAAGATTTTGTGTATATATATATATACATATATATATTTATATATATATATAAAATGCCTATGTGTGATTGCTTGCAAGGTGATATATGTTTATTGACAAAATAGATAATTGCTTTTGTACTAATATGCTAAAAACAATCATAACTTAATTTCCTTCTTAGTTTTTAGAGGATAAAAATAAATACGCACAGAAATTCTAAAACATCCTCCACAGCCCACATGCATAAGAGAGAACGGCTCTGTAGACAGGCCAGGAACCCCTGGAGACTTAGGGGAGCATCTCCTTCCTCAGAGGCAGTGACATGTGTCACTGTGGCTCTAGTTGTCACAGCACTGCCGGCGGCCTCTGTGCTGGGTGATTCAGACCAAGAAACCTCAGCAGCAGACCCGGGCTCTGTGCCGCCTTAGTCTAGACACCTAGAAGCCCCGGTACCTGGTGATTCCCATCTGAATTCCTGGATGTGCATGCCACCATGACAGTGTGATTTTTTTTTTTTAAATTTAACCTTATGGTTTGAGGGGTCTCAACAGAAACTGTAGAATTAGCCTGGGCCACGGACTTTCCATGAACCTTTGTGAGTGCAGTGAGCTGAACTTCCTATCTGGATGATCTGTCCTGAACACTGAACACAGCAGGAAGTGGTCAAGCTTTGTCTTGGACCGGGACACCAGGCCAGTGACTGGCTGCGATGCCGTGCTGACCAGAGGGTGCTGGACTCTCTGGCCACGGCCACATCAGGGGAACTTCCCGGGGCTTGGCCTCTCAGTGTCATCGAAGTAGGTAGAGACTTGGGCCTGATGTTTCCTTTGCTGAGGAGAGGCTGAGGCACTGACTTTCTTGTCCCTGGGACTGAGCTCCTCAAGAGGACATGCCTGATGAGGCCTGCAGATGGCATCCCCCTGAGCCTTTCCAGAGCAATCCGGAGCAGCCGTGACAACTGGACAAGAGCAGCTGCGACCCCAGCACAGCTGACATTTTTGCCCGGTGTGTGGCTGCTCTTACCACCCTGCTGGGCACGAGGACGTGGACTTCAGAGAGGCTTCCGCAGGGGTGCACAGTCATGCGGTGCAGGGTCGCAGGAGTCCCGGCTCCAGGCTCAAGAGCTCTTCCCGCTGCAGGAGCGGGAAGGACTGGACTTGGGCGTGGGCACCTCATGCCTGTGTCGGTGTCTTTGAAAGTGGTTGTTCTTTCAGGTTCTGCTAACCAAGCCCGCACTAAACCAGATGAGAGCTCGCAAAAGGGTTGTCTCAGGATCATCACGCAGAACTGCAGGGCATACGATGGCAAATGCATACATAGGTTAAAGACGTTCTTAAATTTTTAATTTAAAAAATTAATACAAAGTTTAAAATAAAATTAAAAACTTTTAAACTGTAGGGTACCTCCTCAGCCTGGTCATTTTATGCTTTTCTCGCAGAACTTTCTGATCAGGAATGAGATGGGAGAGACCAGATCGAACCAGTTTATCTGTTGGAAGGAAATAAAAGGAGAAACATCTTCCATGTGATTCCTATGGTGGATATTGCCGTTTTGATTTGTTTATTTTTAGACACTGGGTCTTGCTCTGTTGCCCAGGTTGGAGTGCAGTAGTGTGGTCATACCCACTGCAGCCTCAAACTCTTGGGCTCAAGCCATCCTCCTGCCTCAGCCTCTGGGGTAGTTGGGACTATACCTGAGAACTTAAAAAAAAAAAATTTTTTTTTCAGAGTCTCACTCTGTCACCCAGGCTGGAGTGCAGTGGCATGCTCACAGCCACTGCAGCCTTGACCTGCTGGAATCAGGTGATCCTTCCTCCTCAACTTTCCAAGTAGCTGAAACTACAGGCACATGCCACCATGCCTGGCTAATTTTTTGATTTGTTGTAGAGAGGAGGCTCACCAAGTTGCCCAGGCTAGTCTCGAACCCACGGGCTCAGACCATCCTCTCACCTCAGCCTCCCAAAGTGCTGGGATTATAGGCGTGAGCCTCCATGACCGACCTTAAAAAACTTTTTATCGAGACAAGGCCTTGCTATGTTGCCCAGGCTGGTCTCAAATTTAGCCTCAAGGGATCCTCCAGTCCTGAAGTGCTGGGATTATACACATGAGCCACCATGCCCTGCTGCTATTGTTCCTAACTACAAAACAAAAAAAGAAACAGAAAAAAATTGTTCGTATGTGTAGTGATGAAATTTCAAACAATTCCAAAAAGGATAGAGAAATAGTCAAGTTTTCCACATATCCAGCCCCCCCCCAAACCTGCTCACTAGTGGTCAACATTTTTTGTCAACTAGGTTTTTTCCTTCTTGTGGCTACTCCCAGAATTCTAAAATATGTTTGTACTTCTCTTTCTCAATTTATCTCCATTGGACATTACTTAAAGACTTCCCTCTACTTTGCGTAGCGAGAAATTTAACTTGATTATATTTTCCCTCATTTCACCTCCCAATTTTTCTGTTTTCACTTTTAGTCTGTTAGAATCTTTAAACTTCAAACAATATACTTCAATCTCTATTTTTTGGCCTGTCACTTTCCAGTATGTCTTGCTCCCACAGTGTAAGTTGAAGAGAACACACACAAGCCAACTTTCTTCCATCTTGTCATGAACCCTGCAGTGTGTTGTCAAATCATTTTCAGGATCAAGGCCCTGAGTTCCCCAACTTTTGGGAGTGCTGACAGCTCAGAGGCTCAGCTGAGTCCCACTCCTAGAGTTGCTCTTGGCTGAAGGAAAACACCTGGGCTGAGGTCATGCCACTCCTGGAGGCATGATCCAGTGACGGACCCACATGGATCGTGAGTGACAATGGCCCTGCCAGCTCTTCAACCTCCAGAGGCTCAGCTCGTCATCACCTCCATCTCATTTAACTCTAGCTCCTGCTGTGGGAGGAGCTCCTGGACCCTAGGAGCTGGGACTCCTGATAACTTGGCTCTGCACCAGCGGTGCGACCCTGAGTAAGCTTCTCCAAGGCTCATGTCCTCATCTGCCCAGTGGGACTAGTAGGAGTAGCTACGCACAGGTTTATTGGAAGTCAAATGAGGTTCCAGCTCCTCCTAAGCTCCCTCAGCAGTGGCTGAGACCTTGTGTCTACAGCACAGCCTCTTTACTCTTCTGCAACCTGGTCCTGCGTCCTTCAACCCTCAGGGATGATGTTTCTGAAAACACTCTCCCCTAAACCTGCTGTACCCAAATCTCAGAATCTGTTTTCCGGGGAACTTGTGTCAGATATCTTGTCCATATTTCCTGTTTCTAATTCTCACTTTGGTCAACTAAA
Source organism: Carlito syrichta (assembly GCF_000164805.1). Lineage (NCBI taxonomy): Eukaryota > Metazoa > Chordata > Mammalia > Primates > Tarsiidae > Carlito > Carlito syrichta. The sequence goes on along the minus strand of NW_007251310.1, from coordinate 278,468 downwards.
TAATTGCTTTTAATTTTTTCCTGTGAAATATTTCAAACATATAGACAAGAAAAGAGAATAATAAAGTTAGTACCTGAGGAAACACCACCATAAATAACATTATGTCATATTTGATTCTGCCATCACCTTGCTATTGGTGGGATTATTATAATACTTACATTCCCCCTTGGTACTATAATTTAGTTGTCCATACTTTATTCAAAGATTGTTTCTAAAAAATCAAACCCATTCTGGGAATATACCCGGAGGAACTCAGATCATTCTGTGAAAAAGATAACTGCACATACATGCTAATTGCAGCATTATTCACAGTAGCAAAAACATGGAACCAACTGTGCTGTCCATCAAAAGAGTTTTTTTAAATGTGGTACATATACACGATGGAATATCATGCAGTCATAAAGGACAAAATTATGAACTTCACAGCAACTTGGATGGATTTAGAGTCTATCACACTCAGTGATCTAGCACAAAAACAAAGAACTGAGTACCACATGTTCTCACTCATACGTGGATCCTGAACAATTGTCAAAATACTTTAAGAAAAGGATTGGCAGTAGTAGAGAACTGCCAGTGGTGGGTTACACACTTAATCAGTAAGGGTACCTGATCTCAAACCAGGCGAATTGGGGACCAAAGTGAGACCCAAACTTTACCTGTACAACAACCATTTGTATACCTAATCCTGAAATGTACCCCATATCTTTAAAATACAATGAAAAAGAGAAAAAATAAAATTGAAAACACTAGACAATAATCACAATGTTTTAATGTTTTTATTGTGCAAATACATTTTACTGCAGAACTAATAGTAAGGCTTGACTTGCAGATAAGAAAATGTAATCCTATGCCATTTACACTTTAGCCTCCTGAAGGGGATTGCTCCAAGAGCAAATGTCAAAGGACTTTTTTGTTACATTCTAGCAATTGCTGAACATTATATTACATGTTGGTCTGCGTCATATTCAAATTACAACTTTCTATATAGATTTTTACTGGAGTTATAAATCGCCGTTGTTTTATCTTGGTGACAAAAGAACATAAGCTTTTCCTGCTAAGATCCTATAGTTTTTTTATCACCCATTTTTTTATATTAAGAAAAAGTACAAACCAGTCAGAAAGTTGACATAATAAAACAGTGAACACTAATACACCCTTTTTCTAGGGTCACCATTTTTAACCACACACATATTTGTGTATTTATTTCTAAACCACTAGAAAATAATGTGTAAATAATAATACATCACGCTTAAATACATCAGTGTATATCTTCTAAGGACAAGGACACAACCATAATGCCATTATCGTACCTAATCAATTTAATGATAAGTTAATATCATCTAATATACTATCCATAAAACAAATATCCCTAATTATCCACAAAATGAACTTCATAATTTTTAAGAATCTAAAATCTAATTAAAGTTTGCATATTGTCTCTGGTTGTAATGTCTTGATCAACCACCTTTTATTCTTAATACACATTAGAGAGAATTCTTTCTTTTTCATATTTTTTCTTTTCTTTTCTTTTAATCAATATTTTTTATTATGATATTGTGGGGTATAGTTAAGGGTTAGGTACACAAATATGCTTCGTTCAGGCACCCTTGTTGATAAGAGGTGTCTCCCCATTTCTTTTCTTTTCTTTTTCTTTTTTCTTTTTTGCCTCTGACTTTCTGTATTACTTTCAAGGCCTGTTGCCCAATAGTGGGTCTAAGGTTACTTTTCTTTGCATTTTTGGTAAGGTCACTCTTTCTTGGATCGATGTCATTCTTAGATTGTATTTTCATTTTGCTAGAGTACATTCTTCAGTAAGTTTTTGAGAAAAGGTATGTCAGGAGTTGATTTTCTGAGTGCAAATGTCTTTATTTTACTCCCATCTTTCACTGAGACTTTGACTGCTTGTAGAATTCTAGCTTCAAAATAATGTTTTTCTCAGAATTTTGAAGACATTATTGCATTGCCTTCTGGTACTAAATTTGAAAATGAGAAGTGTAGTGCCAATATAATTCTCCCTCGTTAAGTCCCCTGTTGTTTCTTTGAAAGCTTTTAGGATTTTTTTCCTTATTCTTGATATTCTGATATTTCACAAAGATGTATCTAGACATAGCATTTTCATATTTTTTTCCATCTGTGCTTTCAATTTTAAGGTGTGTTTTTCTTCAATTTTAAGAAATTTTCTGACTATTTCATTGTTTCGCCTATTTTCTATTTTTTTTTTCAGAAATTTTTTTTTTTTTTTTTTTTTTTTGAGTTGGAGTCTCACTCAGTCGCCCAGACTGGAGTGCAGTGGCCGCTCCCGGCCACCGCAGCCTCAACCTGCTGGGCTCCGGCGATCCTTCTGCCTCAGCCTTCCGAGTAGCCGGAATTACAGGCATGCGCTACCACTCCCGGCTGATTTTTTGATTTATTGTAGAGATGAGGTCTCGCTGCCCAGGCGGGTCTCAAACCCGCGGGCTCAGGCAATCCACTCACCTCAGCCTCCCAAAGGCGCGGGATGACAGGCTGAGCCACTGAGCCCGGCTTCAGAAAATTTTATTTGTCAAATGTTTGACTTTCAGGTGAACGCTTCTCTTCTATATTACTTTTTCTTTCCACTCTTCCAAATAATTTTTCATTTCAATCGACATATTTTAATTTCCAGAAACTCTTTCTTTTCTAATTTCAACTTGCTCGTTTTTGTTGTTGTTGTTTTTTGTTTTAAGTGGGAGTCTCACTCTGTCACCCAGGCTGGAATGTAGTGGCACACTCACAGTCACCGCAGCCTTGACCTACTTTGGCCTTCCAAGTAGCTGGAACTACACCTGGCTAAATTTTTGATTTATTGTAGAGACAAGTTCTTGCCAAGTTAACCAGACTGGTCTCAAACCCTTGGGCTCAGGCAATCCTCTTGCCTCTACCCTCCCCCATTACAAGCGTGAGCACGGCCCAAATTAAGTTTTAATATTTTATTTAACTCAATATATCTAAAACATATATCATTCTAACAAAAATTATTCATGTCATGGTTTACATTCCTTTTTCATGCCAAGCCTTCAAAATCTGGTGTGTATTTTACATTTTGCATTTTACATTTACAGCACACCTTCATTTGGACTGGCTACATGTCACATGCTCAATACCTGCTTGTGGCTAGTGGCTATCATGTTGGATGGTGTAGCTCTAGGCAGTGCTCCGGTGCACACCTTCACTTCCGCTCTGTTTCCTCCTTCAGTCTTAGTACTTACACATGACTACTTTTAGCCAAGTTCTCCTACTAGGTTTTCTCTCTCACTGTGGTCCTCTTCATGACTCAGACACTGTTCTGGCTGTCTACTGGTCTGCTCATGTTCTTCCCTCCCGTTATCAAGCATTGTTATGCATGTGTTCCTCTCTGCATGTCTTCCTTGTTTCAAGGGGATTTTCATGTCAGGCATATTCATCTTGGATCAAAGATGTGAGATTTTCAAAGTAATCTTTATATAATACCAAATCAGAAAGCCTACTAGTATATTTATTTTCTCAGCCACTAACCCCTTAATCTTACCATGTATCTACATGGATACAAGGAAGTCACACCAACCAGTAGAATTAGAGAGGAATAATGATTGTGTATTCTCTCAGATATAGCCTTGAGGACGATAGTGAGCTCAGAGATACCGTTATATGCTCTATTCTGCCTGCTTCCAGGGTGGCAATACAAATAAAATGTCCCCTAAGTTAATCTATAATTAATTCAGTGACACCAGATTCTGTTTATAAATACCTTCATGAGAGATTTTTCATTTACGTAAATTCTTCTACATTTAAAATGGCTCAAAGGTAAAAATAATTATCTCACTCCTGAGTGGCACTTAGTGAGGGTCCATGGGACGGGCTACTAATCTTGTCACTAAGAGTCCCCAAAATATTTACCTCCACCATAGGAGAGACTAGATTAAAGGAAAAATTGGAAGGTCACAAAGGGGACATAAACAACATGGGATCACGCATGTCCAAACATGGAGGTCATGTCAGTTAAGACAAATCATGCTCTATTTGCTGAGGAACCAGATTGATTAAAGATTTTTTTGTAGCACGAATTGGGAAACTTGACACATGTATACCTGAAGCTGGTGGAGAGAAGGGTGATGAATCTCATACAAGTTCTTCAGTTTTATGGAGCTCTATACACCCCAATTCATCCATACTACCTCCACTTCCGCTAACAGTCACAGACTTAGAAGTGCATGGAGAGATTCTAAAATTCCAGGCTTTTGTAGGTACATAGTAATAAAGTCATTTAAAAATTATTATTACATTAGACATGTGTCTTAGTTCATTTGGTGCTGTTAACACTGAGACTGGGTAATTTATAATAAACAGAAATTAATTGGCTCACACATCTGGAGGCTGAGAAGGCCAAGATCAAAGTGCAGGCAACTGGCACAGTTTTCTTTTTTCTTTTCTTTTTGAGTTGGAGTCTCACTCTGTCTCCCAGACTAGAATGCAGTGGCTGCTCCCAGCCACCGCAGCCTCGACCTGCTGGGCTCCAGCGATCCTTCCGCCTCAGCTTTCCAAGTAGCTGGAACTACAGGTGCGTGCTACCACGCCCAGCTAATTTTTGATTTATTGTAGAGATGAGGTCTCACCAAGTTGCCCAGGCAGGTCTCGAACTCGCGGGCTCCGGCAATCCACTCACTTCAGCCTCCCAAAGGGGCGGGATTACAGGCTGAGCCACCGAGCCCAGCTACAGTTTTCTTGCTGTGTCATCACATGGTGGAAGATGAAAGCGCAAGGGTGTCAGGGAGTGAACTCACTCCCTCCAGCCCTTTTTATAATAGCGTTAATCTATTCATGAGGGCAGAGCTCTCATGACCTAAACACCTCCCAGAAGGCCCCGCCTCCCACTGCTGTTGCAATGGGGATTAAGCTCCCAACACATAAATTCTGGATACACTTAAACCACAGCAACTTGTATACTAGAGAATACTAGTAAACTATCTGTGTCATCGTTATCACTTTGGTGTATAGTCTTCCAATTAAATACCTATGTATTTTCTTAAGAAAAATTTGAAAACTCTGAATATTTTGTTTTGAATTTAATATATTTATCAATAATACATTATAAAATATGGATATATTAAATTACACAAATAATTTAATATATTAGTTTACTAGATTGTGGACATCTTTGTGACTTGTTAATCTTTTTATCATTCTTTTACAACATCTTTTTTTTGAGTTGGGGTTTCGCTCTGTCACCCAGGCTGGAGTGCAGTGGCACAATCATAGCTCACCACACCCTCGACCTCCTGGGCTTAGGTGATCTTTCCTCCTCAGCCTCTTGAGTAGCTGGGACCATAGGTGAGCACCACCATACCTGACCAATTTTTTAATTTTTATAGCGATAAGGTCTTGCAATGTTGTCCAAGCTGGTCTTGAACTCCTGAGCCCAAGCAATCTGCCTGACCTGCCAAAGTGTTGGGATTACAGCCGTGAGTCCAGCAGCAACATCTTTTTAATGGCTACATAGTTTTCTATGGTATTGTTCTCTCTTTCTCTCTCTCTCTCTCTCTCTCTCTCTCTCTCTCTCTCTTGTCAGTCTCCTTTCATGTGTTCAACTGGATGTTCACTCATCCACTACAGAACGCACATTTCCAGCATTTTTTCAGTCTTCTAGAAATACATCAGAATCTCTAGTCTGCTGTATCGTTTTCTTCCATTAACAGTTTTGTTCTGAATCAGTTCCTTACTTCAATTTTTTGCTGTAATTTCAATGGGAGTTGGAGACGAGTGGGAAGTTTGGTGGTTCGCTCAGTCAGCCAACAGTTCAGTCAGCCTTTGCTTCTTTGTATGGCCGTCTTTTGTGTAATTCTTTAATATTTTATTGTATGTGGCCTTTTCCCCTAACAAAGTAAAAACTAGAAAAGTGAAAGTATCAGTATTAATGATAAGAAATGTAGATCTTTCACCCTTATAGCAACCTAAATTAAAATAAAATTATTGCATATGCTGAGAACAGTATGGCTTCATTCATTGTATGTAAGCTAGTTTTCTAATTATTCAATTGTGAAAGGGAATGAATAAAAATAGTTAAAGAATAGGTTGATGGGCATATAATAAAGTAGTAATTTTACGACATACTAGCAGAAAAGAGGAAGGAGGAAATAGTTATGTAGAAGCAAAGTTTTTATATTATTAAAATTAATAATCTACAAACATAAAATTAAAGTTTGGATTCACCTTAACTAGATTGTTATAAGATGTTAATTGTAAGCTGGTTGTGGTTCATTTCTGTGATCTCGGTACTTTAGAAGGCTGAGAAGGGAGGATTGCTTGAGGCCAGGAGCTTGAGACCAGCTCCCCAGGATAACTAGTGTAAGAAAAAAAGAAACCTCAAAAAATATGGTAAAAGAAATGAAAAGGTAATTAAAAGGATACACTAAAAAGAAAAGCAGGCAGTAATGGAGGCATAGAGGCACAAAAAAAAGGCATGACGTAGAAAACAAGTAACAAAATGGCAGATATAAATACTACCTTATCAGTAACTACATTAAATGTAAATAAGTTAGATAGCCTAATCAAAAGGCAGAGTGGATAAAAATACAACCCTCTATAAGAAACACACTTCAGATTCAAAGACATTAACAGATTGAATGTAAGAAGAAGGAAATATATATGATGCAAATAGTATTCAAAAGAAAACTGGAGTTACTATCGTCATATCAGACAAAATAGATAAATAGTATTACTATGGCAAAGAAGGGCACTTCACAGTAATAAAAAGCTTAACCCATCAAGAAGATATTACAATTATAAATACATAGGCACCTAACAATAGAGTCCCTAAAACAAATGAAGTGAAAACTGACAGATTTAATTAAAGAAAGAAAGAGACAATTCAAGAGTAATAGTTGAATAATATTCCACTTTCATTAATAGATAGAATTAGACAGAAGGTCGGGCAAGGTGCCTCACATCTGTAATCTCAGAACCCTGAGAGGCCAAGGTGGGAGGATTGCTTGAGCTCAGGAATTCAAGAACAGCCTAGGCAACATAGTAAAAGCTCACCTGAAAAAAAAATTAGCTGAGCATGGTAGCACATGCCTGAAGTTCCTCATACTTGGGAGGTTGAGGTGGGAGGATTGCTTGGGCCCAGGATTTTGAGGCTGTAGTGATCTGTGATCATGCTACTGCGCTCTAGCCAGGCTGATAGAGTGAGACCTTAAGATGAAAGAAAGAAAGAAGGAAAGAAAGAAAGAAAGAAAGAAAGAAAGAAAGAAAGAAAGAAAGAAAGAAAGAAAGAAAGAAGAAAAAAGAAGGAAGGAAAGAAAGAAAGAGAAAGAAAAAAGAGAAAAAGAAAGAAAGAAGAGAGGGAAGGAGGAAAAGAAGTAGATAGAAGGTCAACAAGGAAATAGAAAACTTGAACCTCAACAAGATATCAGTAGAATAGTCCACCCAACAACAACAGAACACACATTTTTCTCAAGTGCATCACAGAACATTCTCCAGAATATACCACAGGGTAGACCATAAAACATCTCAGTAAAGCAATAAGGATTGAAATCATACAAAGTACCTAAATTTAAATTAAAATAAAATTATTGCATATGCTGAGAACAGTATGTCTTCACTCATTGTATGTAAACTAGTTTTCAATTGTGAAAGGGAATGAATAAAAATAGTTAAATAGAGCCGGTCTCAGTCTGCAATCCCACGCTTTGGGAGGCTGAGGTGAGAGGATTGCCTGAGTCCGTGGGTTCGAGACCCGCCTGGGCAACTTGGTGAGACTTTACAATAAATTAAAAAATCAGCTGGGCATGGTAGCACGCGCTTGTAATTCTGCTACTCGGAAGGCTGAGGCGGAAGGATCGCCGGAGCCCAGCAGGTCGAGGCTGTGGTGGCCGGGAGTGGCCACTGCACTCCAGTCTGGGTGACAGAGTGAGACTCCAACTCAAAAAAAAAAAAAGAGTTAAATAATAGGTTAATGGGCATATAGTAAATAAAGTAGTAATTTTATGACAAAATTAGCAGAATATTGAAAAAAGTATGTTCTCCAACCACAATGAAATGAAATTAGAAATCAATAACAGAAAAAAATTGTGAGGAATTCACAAATATGTGGATATCAAAAAGCACACTCCCAGCCGGGCTCAGTGGCTCAGCCTGTAATCCCGCGCTTTGGGAGGCTGAGGTGAATGAATTGCCTGAGCCCGCGGGTTTGAGATCCGCCTGGGCAGCAAGACCTCATCTTTACAATAAATCAATGCTACCGGGCGTGGTAGCGCATGCCTGTAATTCTGGCTACTTGGAAGACGGAGGCAGAAGGAACGCTGGAGCCCAGCAGGTCGAGGCTGCTGTGGCCGGGAGCGGCCACTGCACTCCAGTCTGGGCGACAGAGTGAGACTCCAACTCAAAAAAAAAAAAAAAAAAAAAAAAGCACACTCCCAAATAACCAATAAGTCAAGGAAGAAATAACAATGGCAAGTTAGAAAATACTTTGAGATGAATAAAAAAAAAAACACTAAATACTAAAATTTATGAAATGAAGCTAAAGCAAGGCTTAGAGAGAAAGTAAGAGCTGTACAAAACTATATTAGAAAGGAAGAAAGATCTCAAATTCATAACCCAACCTTCCATTATAAGAAACTAGGAAAAGGTCAAACTAGCCCAAAGGAGGCAGAAGAAAGGGAATAATAAAGATTAGAGTAGAAGCAAATTAAGTGAGGATAGAAAAAAAAGTAATGAAATAAAAAAATTGGTTCTTTGGAAAGATCAGCAAAGTTGAAAAACCTTTAGCTAGTCTGATTGAGAATGAGAAAGCAAGACAGAGCAAGAGACAGAGAGAGAGAGAAGTCTGAAATTACTAAAAACAGGAATTAAAGAAGAGAAATTATTATTGATCTTACAGGAAAAAAAAACTATAAGTAAATACTATGAACAGGTATATGCAAATAAATTGGATAACCTAAAGATGATGAGCAAACTCCTAGAAAGTCATGGGCTATCAAAGCTTGATCAGGAAGAAATAGAAAATCTGAATGAACTGAAAATAGAGGCAATTAGTAACAAAAAAATTGTCACAAGTAAAAGTCTAAAATGGTTTTACTGTTGAATTCTATCAAATGTTCAAAGAAGAATTAAGAGCAATCCTTCCAGCTACTTGGAAGGCTGAGGCAGAAGAATTGCCAGAGCCCAGCAGGTCGAGGCTGCGGTGGCCAGGAGTGGCCACTGCACTCCAGTCTGGGCAACAGAGTGAGACTCCAATTCAAAATAATAATAATAATAATAATAATAGGAACACTTCCTAACTTTTTCTGTGAGGCCAGTATTACTTTGATACTAAAGCTAGACAAAGATACAAGAAAAGAAAACTATAGATTAATGTCCTTTATGAATATACATGTAAAAATTCTCAACAAAATACTAAATAAATTGACTCCAACAATATATAAAAAGGAATGTACATCACGAACAAAAGGGACTTATCTCAGGAAAAAACTTGGTACAACATATAAAAATCAATGTAATACACTATAGAATAAAGGACAAAAAATACATGATTAGGTCAATATACACAGAAAAGGCATTTAACAAAATCCAACAGTTTTTTATGATAAAACACTTCACAAACTAGGAGTAGAAGGGAACTTCCCCAACATAATAAAGAACATCTATGAAAAACCCACAGTTGCATTATGTTTGTTAGTGAAAGACTGACTGAAAGCTTTCCCACAAAGATCAGAAGCAAGCCAAGAATATTCATTCACACCATTTCTATTCAACATTGTACTAGAAGTTCTAGCCAGGAAAATCAGGCAAAGAAAAGAAATAAAAGGCATACAGGGTAGGAAAGAAAAAAGCAAAAAATGATCTCTATTTACAGATGGGATCATTTTGTAGATAGAAAATCCTAAGGAATCCACACATCCTCCAAAATATATATATTTGTTTGCATATGTTTCTAGATTCAATATTTATGTATTGGAACTAATAAATAAGTTCAACAAGATGGCAAGATTAAGAGCAATATGCAAAAATTAATTATAATGCTATACACTGGCAATAAATAATCCAAGAATAAAATGGAGAAAACAATTCTATTTATAATCCAAATAATGTATATCAAAAAGAAAGAAATACTTAGCACTAAATTTAACCAAAAAGTGTGAATTTTATACATTAACAATGATAAAACATCCACAAAAGAATTTAAGAAGATCCAAAGAAGTGGAAAGATATCCCATGTTCATGGATTGGAAGACTTAATATTGTTTTGTTGTTGTTGTCTTTAATTTTAGCTTCAGAGATTACATGTGCAGTTGATTTACTTAGGTATATTGTGAGATGGTAAAGTTTGGACTTCTACAGAACTCATCATCCAAATAGTGAGCATGGTACTCAATAGGTAGTTTTCAATCCTTGCTCCCCTCTCCTCTTGAATCCAACAATATATAACTCTTTAGGAGTCCCCAGCGTCTGTTCTCATCTTTATGCCCATGTGTAACCAATGCTTAGCTCCCACTTATAAATGAGAACAAACAGTATTTGGCTTTCCGTCTCAGTATTAATTTTTATAATTAATAATTGCCTCTAGTTGCATCCATGTTGTTGCAAAGGACATTATTTCATTTTTTATGGCTGCATAGTATTCCATGGTGCATACATAACACATTTTCTTCATCCAGTCCACAGTTGATGGGCACCTAGGTTGGGTCCATGTGGAAGACCTAATATTGTTAAGAGGGGAATGCTTCCCAAGTTGATCTACAGATCTGATGCAATCTGTATCATTTTCCAGCTGAAATTTTTTTGTGTGTGCAGAAATTGGCAAGCTGATACTATAATTCATATGGTATTCCAAGGTTCTGAGTAGCCTAAACAATCCTGCAAAAGAATAAGTTTGGAGTACTCACATTCCCAAATTTCAAAATGTACGATAAGATGGTGTGGAACTGACATAAGTGTAGACATTAATATCCATGGAAAAGACTTCAGAACCCAGAAATAAACCTTTATATTTATGGTTCATTGATTTTTGACAAGGGTGCTAAAACCACTAGTGGGGAAAAAATAGTCTTTTCAACAAATGCTGCTGGGACAACTGGATATCCACATGCAAAAGGATGAATTTGGACCCTTACCTCACACCATACAAAAAGTAACTCAAAATAGATCAAAGTCTTAAAGTGTAAAGTATAAAATTATAAAACTCTTAGAAGAAAATATAGATGTCGATCTTCGAGACTTTGGGTTAGGCAGTGGTTTCTTGGCTATGACACCAAAAGCACAAACAACTAAAGAATAAATATAGATAACTTGGACTTCATCAAAATTAAAACTTTTGTGTTTCAAAGGACATTATCAAGAAAGTGAAAGACAATCACAGAAAATATTTGCAAATTATATATCTAATAAAGATATTTTATCAACTCAACAGTTTAAAAAACTCATTTTTAAAATGGACAAAGGATTTGAACAGACAGTTCTCCAAAGAAGACATATTATAGACAATAAGGAAATAAACGATTTTCAACATCATTAGTCATTAAGCAAATGCAAATCAAAACCACAGTGAGCTACTACAACTTCACACCCACTGGATGACTATAACAAAAAAAGATGAATAACAAGTGTTGGTGAGAACGTGGAGAAATTGAAACCCTCATACATTGCTGGGGGGAATGAAAAATGGGGCAACTACTGTGGTAAACAGTCTGGTAGTTCCTCAAAAGTTAAACATAGAGTGACATATGACCCAGCAATTCCATTCTTTGGCATATGCCTAAGATAATTGGAAATGTATGTCCACACAATAACTTGTACACAAATGTTTGCAGTGGCCTTATTTATAAGAGCCAAAATGTGGAAACAACCCAAAGTCCATCAACTGGTGAATGGACAAAGTGTAGTATATCTATACAGTAGAATATTATTGGGCCATAGAAAGGAATAGAGTACTTACTGACACAAGCTACAACGTGCATGAGGCTTGAAAACAAGTAAAAGTACCAGGGCTCGGTGGCTCAGCCTGTAATCCCGCGCCTTTGGGAGGCTGAGATGAGTGGATTGCCTGAGCCTGCGGATTCGAGACCCGCCTGGGCAACTTGGCGAGACCTCATCTCTACAATAAATCAAAAATGAGCCGGGTGTGGTAGCGTGCGCCTATAGTTCAAGCTAATTGGAAGGCTGAGGGGGAAGGATCTCCAGAGCCTAGCAGGTCGAGGCTGCGGTGGCCGGGAGCGGCCACTGCACTCCAGTCTGGGCGACAGAGTGAGACTCCAACTCAAAAAAAAAAGAAAACAAGTAAAAGTAAGAAAAAAGAAGTCAATCACAAAAGGCCAAAATAGTATGATTCCATTTATATGAAATATCCAGAATAGGCAAATTCATAGAGACAGAAATATATTTATGCTTGCCAGGGGCTGGGGGCAGAGCAATGGGAAGTAACTGCTAATAAGAACAGAGTTTCTAAATTTTCTGAAATTAGATAGTGATAATGGTTGCACAGCCTTTAATATACTAAAAACCATTGCATTGTGCACTTTAAGAGGGTAAATTTAATGATTTGTGAATTATATCTCAATTTTAAAATATATTAAAAAGTATGAGCAAGTAGAGTATATTCCAGGAAAGCAAGGTTGGTTTAACATTCAAAAATCAATCAATATAATTCACCATAATAATGAAACAAAGAAAAACTATAGAATTATATCAATAGATTAAGAAAAAGCCTCTGTCATTTTGTCAGATGACAAAATTCAGCACCCTATCAAGATGAAAGCTCTCAACAAATTAGAAATAAAAGGCAATTTCCTCAGCCTGATAAATGGGCACCTTCAAAAAATCTATAGGTTATATTTATGATTAAAAATGAAAGCTTATCTCTTTTTTTTTTTTTGAGTTGGAGTCTCACTCTGTCATCCAGACTGGAGTGCAGGCACGCGCTACCACACCCGGCTAATTTTTTGATTTATTGTAGAGATGAGGTCTCGTCAAGTTATCTAGGCAGGTCTCGAATCCGCGGGCTCAGGCAATCCACTCACCTCAGCTTCCCAAAGCGCTGGGATTACAGGCTGAGCCACTGAGTCAGGCTTGAATGCTTATCTCTTAAGATTAGAAGCAAAGCCAGGGGGTCTATTCTCAACATTTTATTCAACATTAAACTGTACAAAAAGGCAAATACAATAAAGCAAAAAAAGAAAAACGATTGACAAGGAAAAAGTAAAACTGTCTTCACTCATAGACAATATAATCATCTAAGAAAATCTAAAGGACTCTACATAAAAGCAGCTAGAACCAGCAAATGAATATGACAAGTTTGCAGGTAGTCCCTTCTAGTTATTTACCCAAGAGACTTGACATGGATAGCCATAGACACTTTATTCATAATAGACAAAACCTAGAAACAACTCAAGGGTCCAGACACAGGTGAATAAATAACAAATTGCCCTTGGAAGAGGCATCTTGTTTGAGCCCTGTAGCTACTGGGCCTTTTCCCTGCAGAATCAGGAGAGGGTGGAGTTGCAGGTATGGGAAAGGTAAGAGATAAGAACGCACTTGATTGGGAGGTAGAGGCTTGAGCTGCTCAGCAGAGGAAGTGAAGTGACAGACAGGGCTGTAAGGTTGGAAGTAATAACAAAGAAAGAAGCTGAGGCAGGAGGATCGCCTGACCCCGGGTGTTGGGACAAGCTTGGACAACATAGTGAGATCCTGTCTCTATAAAAAAAGGAAAAATTTAACCAGGCATGGTGTCACATGCCTATAGTCCCAGCTACTCAGGAGGCTAAGGTGGGAGGATCATTCGAACTCAGGAGTTTGAAACTGCAGTGAGCTATGATTGTGTCACTGCATCACTCTAACCTGAGTGGCAAAGCAAGACACTGTTTCTTTAAAAAAAAAAAAAAAAAGACCAGGTGCAGACGCTCACACCTGTACTCCCAGCACTTTGGGAGGCTGCAGCAAGAGGATTGCTTGAGTCCCGGAGTTTGATACCAGCCTTGGTGACACAGTGAGACATTGCCTCTAAAAAAAAAAAAAAATTAGCCAGGTGTGGTGGCACATGCCTGTAGTCCCAGCTACTCAGGATGCTGAGGCAGAAGGCTCTCCTGAGCCCAGGTCAAGGCTGAGGTGAGCCATGATCATGCCACTGCACTCCAGCCTGGGCAACACAGTGAGACCCTCACTGAAAAAAAAAATTAAAAATCAAAATAAGAAAAAGGAGCTCGGAAGAGAACGAGTAGACAGGCATAGAAGCAGTGACTTTGGGGGGAAACTGTGGAAGGAGGATTTTCAGAAAGTTGGAATGTGATTGTATTCCCTTTTGTGCATGTTTCTCTTGGATGAGACACTAACTACTAAGCCTAGTTTTATTTGGGTCACATAGAGTAAGTAGAATGGCAGTAACAGCGAGTAGACACTATACACTTACTAGGCAGGGATCATTGCTTCAAGCAATTGAAATACATTCAACTGTATGAGAGGGCGCCAGCATATAGATGGGGAAACTGAGACTCAGAGTTTTAAGTAATTGCCCAAGACCACATGGTCATGAAGTGGCATTGCCAAAACATTTGATACCGTATTCAAGTCCGAAGTGAAGAGGCTGCTTTCCTGTTCTCACTTTCTTCCTTGACCATGTCTCTCTTGATGTCCTCTCAGGGTTGGTTGGGAGAGGGAAAGGTGCCAAAGGCCTTTGGTTCCAGCCTCACTGACTCCAATGAGGTCACATATCCTGCCAGAAATCCTCAGCTGGCCAAAAGAGGAGGAGATTCACTTGCTTTAAAGTCCCTTCCCGCCAGGTGCAATGGCTCAATCCTGTAATCCCAGCACTTCGGGAGGCTGAGGCGAGAGGATTGCCTAAACTCAGGGGTTTGAGACCAGCTTGGGCAACTTGGTGAGACCTTGTCTCTACAATATGTCAAAAAAAAAATATCTGGGTGTGGTGGTGTGCCTGTAATTCCAGTTACTTGGAAGGCTGAGGTGGAAAGATTGCCTGAACCCAGGAGCTGGAGGCTGTAGTGGCTGTGAGCATGCCACTGCACTCCAACTTGGGCAACAAAAAAGTCCCTTCCCACTGCCTGATGGCATCACCTCCTGGGAGACAGGAATTAATAATTATATAAATTCTTTTTAAAAAATATTTATTTATTTATTATAAAGATGTGGAGTCCAATTAAGGGTTAGGTATATAAACACCGATCATGCTGGTACCCTTGATTGTATACATTCCACAATTTCCAGGCCCAACTGCATCGCTTTTAAAACATACCTTTTTTTAACCTCATTTTGTTACATCTTCACTTTTTTTTTTACTGTTTTTTTTTTTTACTTTAACTTAAAACAATTTTTTTTTATTTTAAAAATGTGGGGTACAATTCAGGTTTAGGTATACAAATGTTCATTATGCAAATACCCGTGTTGCTGAGGTGTGTCTCCACCCCCCAGCACTTTCCCACTAATGCCAAGACCTTTCTTATAGTATTATGATAATTGTTCAAGGTCTTCACTTTTAATTTGATGGGAAACTGAGAAGTGGATTCACTCCCTGCCTCCTGTCTGAAAGGTGCAGGAGAATCAGGGACCTGCTGGAAGCCACTCTGATGAGCTGGAAGCCAGCTCTGGGAGCTGCCCGGGTTGTGCTGTCGGCACAACCATACCCACAGGTTGGATGAAATTCAGGTCAAAAACCCGACAACCCAGAAACTGCATAGAGCAAGCACGTCTGCCCAGAAATTTCCTGAGCTTCAAGGGGGTTTCTGAGAAAGCCACCAGGTCCAGATCGACCAAGGGAATAGGAGCGCTAGATGGAGTTTTTTTTAATTCCATGGTTGCCACATGGGAAATTTAGCCCCCTTCCCATAGGCCATTGGGCGGGGCCTAGAGACATTTTTGATATTTACAACTGGGGGTTCTATTTTTCTCATAGATAGTGACCAGAGATGCTGTTAAATGTCCTACAAAGCATAGGGCAGCCCCACAACGAAAATTATCTGCCTAAAATGTCGAGAGAGCTGCAGCTGAGGAGACACATGCTACCCCTTTGGGGATGGCCTTATGAAGGGAGCCCACATCCTGCTAAGAAGCTTCCTACGAATCCTTACGGGGCAGAATGCCAGAGAAGGCTGGACTGCCGGCCACCCCGCTGAGGAATTTCCCAGTCATCACCTGGCCCACCCCCCCCCCAATCTCCATACTGGCGAACCCCACCCTCAGGTGAACGTTTTCCCTACTTGTTTGGGAAACTTTGAGAAAAATCCCCTTCAGCCATCTTCTAAGCAACAAGCGTGTACCCTATGTGCTTTTTCCACCAATAAAACATTAAAGCGACTAGGGGATTTTTTTAAATTCTAGTTCAAATAACTAAATAGTGGCAGCCAACCCCAAAAGACTATAAGGGTGGCATATCCCACCATCAGCCCTCAAAGGGGTGCTCTGGTGGACCTCAGAATAAAGAGCGGGTTTAGTATCAACTCATCAGTGGCCCCGACAGAGGAAAGGGATAACCTAGGAATTCTGGTCTGACATGGGAGGGCTGCCTGGAGCGGGTGGGCAGCAGCAGAGGGAAGGCCTCCGCCTCCCCAGCCAAGAGTCACCTCCATGGGAGGCCTCCGGGGAGTCTGGGGACATTTGGATTCATTCCCAGGAGAGTCTTCTTTCCTCTCTGTTTTCTTTCATAGAAGTGGACTGCTAGGGAAAGAAGGTCAGCGCTCTCGAGGAGAGCACAACTGCCTCAGTGGCCCCAAAGACAGCCAGCCCCCTGGCAGGCCTGGCAGCACCGGCTCACACTTCCTGCCCACATAAGCCCTTGCTTGGCATGCTTTGGTGGCTTGAATGCCGGGTTAACGCAGAGATTCGATTCGAGGCTGGCTAACCCCAAAGGTTGGAGTCCGCTGTGGCGGACGAGGCCGCGGCCCAACTCTCCTGTGCTCCCAAGCAGATGAGAAAGAACCAGCCGAGACAGTGAGCCCGGTGGCCTCTCATGCCCTCGGCAGAGATGCTTAACTTGGCCCAGAAACCACGAAATGCCCTCTGCTGGAGAAATGCCCTACACCAAGTGGCTGTGTGTTAGAGCCACTTGGGGACCTTAACGACACACCCCAGCTCAGGCCCCACGCCAGACCAATTGCACTGGGACATCGAAAGGTGGGTCCCGGGCTGTTATTTCCTTCCTTCTTTCTGGCCTCAGGAGATTTAACTCCTCCTTCCAGGGAAGGACACCCGATTCTGAAATGATTCTCATGAAGGAAAAGTCCCCTATTCTGTAGTCAGGCCGGCAGAGGACACACCACAGATTCCCCGAAGGTTCCTGCTCTGTTTTGGTCCTCTGTTCTCAACTTGTTTTCTTATCGATTTGGCCAGAGCACTCTTGTAATGCATCAGTTGGTTAGATCTCAAAGTCTTGGAAATGGGCCGACTCACCAGGCGTTGGACTGATGTTTCCATGGTCCTGGTACTGGGAACAGTAAAGGAATAGGATGGTTGAACTGGTATGGCTCTACCAGTTTGGCCAGAACACTCTTGTAAAGTATTGGCCAGTTAGGTCTCAAAGTCTTGGAAATGGGCTGACTCATTAGCCCACTTCATAAAACTCATAGCAGGTTTGTGGACTTAAAAAAAAAATCTAACTGGGCACAGTGACTCATGCTTGTAATCTCAGCGCTTTGGGAGGCTAAGACAAGAGAATTGTTTGAGGCCAGGAGTCCCATAGCAGCCTGGACAACATAAACATAGCAAGGCCCCATATCTACAAAAAAAATTTTTTTAATTAGCCAGGCATGGTGGCACATGTAGTCATAACAACCCCAGGAGGCTGAGTTAAGAGGGTTGCTTGAGCCCAGGAGTGCAAAGCTGCAATGAGCTATGATTGAGCCACTGCACTCCAGCCTTGGCAACATAGTGGGAACTTGTCTCTTAAAAAAAAAAATGAAAAAGTAAAAAAAAGAAATAGACCCGTTTCTTTTCAATTACTTTAATTTAAAAAGCCCATGCATGTATGATGTATCCTGCAGATTTCAAACAAGGCTGATCCAGTAGGCACTGGTATTAAAATACCAGCTATTGGCCATAAACATAGCAAGAAAAAAAATTTAAAAATTAACCAGATGTGATGGTGCACACCTGTAGTCCCATCTACTTAGGAGGCTGAGGCAGAAGGATCGCCTGAGCTTAGGAGATCAAGGCTGCGGTAGATCCTGCACCACTGTACTCCAGCCTGAGCAACAGAGTGAGATCCCGAGTCAAAAAAAAAAAAAAGATACCAGCTATTAATAAAACACTGAACTACAGCTTCCTAAATCCTTGGAGTTTCTTCCTCTTCCTTCAATAACCCCCCTCCCAGCTCCCCACGATCCAGCCACTAACAAGTTACTTGCTTGACACAGCGGGAGCCAGGGTAGGTGCCCATCTATTCAGTATGTCACACCGATGATAAATCATTTCATTCTACATGTGAGGGTAGCTTGCCCAAGGCTCTCTGCTGGTCATATTTAGTAAGAGCAGTACTAGGTTTTTGGGGTTTTTTAAAAGTTGAAAACGCGTGATGTTTTCCATGTACCAGACACTGTTCTAAGAACTTTACAAACATTAACTCATTTGATCCTTATAACAACCCCATTGGCTGGATTGGTGCTACCATATTCTCCCATTCTACAGACATAGGAATTGAGACATAGGGAGGTTAAGTAACTTGCCAATGTCACCCAGACAGCAAGTGGAGAGCTGGGCCTCTAGATCAGTCTGGCTGCAGAAGTTCTTGCGCTCAACCACAGGAAACATAACCATGAAAGAGCGAGGTCGGGTTTCTTTTCTTCTGCCAAACTGTGATTCACAAAGCAGACTCAAGTGTCCTTCCTCTCTGCTATTCTCTCCCACCAGTTTTACACCTGGGCCCAGAGAGGGAAAGAGACCTTCCCCAAATCATAAAGTCATTCGGGGACAAAGCCAGGACCAGAATGCTGCCTCTCAACTCCCCTTGATCTCATATCAGATTGCTTCTATCCAGCTAAAAGTCTCCTTAGTCAGTTTGATCTAGCTGGGCATGGTGGCACCTGTAATCCCAGCTACTCGGGAGGCGGAGGTGGGAGGACCCCTTGAGCCCAGGAGTTCAAGGCTGTAGTGAACTGTGATCAGACTATTGCACTACAGCCTGGTGACAGCCTGGTTCTAAAAATAATAATAATAAAGATGGTGGCTGACGCTTGTAATCCCAACAGTGAGGGAGATGGAGGTGAGAGGGTTGCCTGAGTCCAGGAGTTCAAGACCAGCCTGGACAATATGGCAAGACCTCATCTTTACAAGAAAAAAAATAGCTGAGTGTAGTGGTGCATACCTGTAGTCCCAACTACTTGGAAGGCTGAGGCAGAAGGATCATCTGAGCCCGGGAGGTCAAGGTCCTGGTAGCTGTGAATGTGCCACTGCACGTCAGCCTGGGTGAGAGTGAGACACCAATTTTTTTTTTTTTTTTT
>NW_007251310.1:256095-258995 GCF_000164805.1 Carlito syrichta | reverse complement strand
GCCCAGGCGTGTCTCGAACCCGCGGGCTCAGGCAATCCACTCACCTCAGCCTCCCAAAAGTGCGGGATTACAGGCTGAGCCACCGAACCCGGCTGAGACACCAATTTTTAAGAATAATTTATAAATAATAATAATTTTTAAAAAGAAAAAAATCGGTTTGAGAAATGTGGTTTTGAGAAAAATCCATACATTCCTTAATATTCCTCCATTCAAGAGATGGAGACTTGTCTGTCTTCCCTCAAGTGTGGGCTGGACTTAGCCCCTCACGCCTAATGAATAGAACAAATTGGGGACTAGGTCATAAAAGGTACTACAGGTGACCTCTCTCTCTCTGTCTCTCTCTCTCTCTCTCTCTCTCGATCCTCTCCCTCTCTCTCTTTCACCCCCCACTGGAGGAAGTCAGTTGCCGTGTCACAGGGACACTTGGGCAGCCCTGTGGAGAGATTCATATGGGGAGGACCTGAGGCTTCTTGCCCACAGTCTTGTGAGGTGCCATCTTGGACGGGGCTCTTCCAGCCCTGGTCAAGTCTTCGGAGGAGAAGAGCCCCAGCCCATAGCTTGACTACAACCTCATGCGAGATCTGAGCCAGAGCCTCCCCGCCAGGGTGTTCCTAGGCTCCTGCCCCTCAAAAACTCTGATAATAGATCCTTATTGGGTAAAGTTGTGAAAGCGTCATGTGTCATGTGATGACACAGGAGGCTCTGTGTTACTCTTTTTTTTTTTGAGTCGGAGTCACTCTATTGCCCAGGCTGGAGTGCAGTTGCATGCTCATGGCCACTGCAACCTTGACCTGCTGGGACTCCGGCAATCCTTCTGCCTCAGCTTTCCAAGTTAGCTGGAACCACAGGTACGCACCCACACCCAACTAATTTTAGGGTTTATTGTAGAGACAAGGTTTCACCAAGTTTCCCAGGCTGGTCTCTAACCCATGGGCTCGGGCAATCCTCTTGCCTTGGTCTCCCAAAGTGCTGGGATTACAGGCTTGAGCCACCATGCCCGGCTCTGTGTTACCAAAGTGTCATAATAGCACAGAGCCTTTTGGGAGTCTTTTACCCCAATGTAATCCAACTATGCTCCTTTCAAAAACTTTAGGCAATTCAGGCATTTTAATTCATCTGGTCCTCCCCATTCCACACTCCCCTGTCCCTCATTAGTTCAAATTAGAGAGGTCTTTTGAACTTTTTTTTCCCCTGTATGTGTTTCTGTAAAGTGTATGCCAAGCCAAATAGCGATATCTAAGTTTCTCCAAAGTTATTACTGCAATGACAAAGGTTCCAAGCCTAATAAAGTGACCTCATGACAGAAGATTTGGAGGGATGGCGGTTTCCTTGGCGCTCCTCCCCTGACCGCCTAGAGTGAGCAGCATTGTGGCTGTTGAGTACTGCTTGGGTACAAATCCCTGCTCTGCTACTTGCCAGCTGTGTGACCTTGGGCAAGTTATCAATTTCTGGGTCTTACTCGTCTATACATTGGAGAATCAGAGAATCTAATGATAATACTCTCTCTGTAGAGGCCTCAGGAAGATTAACAGGAGAGGTAGCAGAGCCTGGTGCTTAAGGGCACAGACCCTGGAGACAAATTACCTGAGTCTGAGTCCTAGCTCCACCTACTTTACTAGCTGTGTGACATTGGGAAAGTTCCTTAAGCTCCTTGTGCTTCAGTATTCCACATTCATAAAATGGGGGAGGTGGGGACGGGGACCGTGCTTATCTCCTGTGTCTGTCGTGAGAATTAAATGAGTCAATTCATGTACTAGTCCTGGTGCATAGAACATATGGCAGGGATGTTAGGTATAGTTGTTCAGGTTTTTCACTCTTCAAGACCTCCCACCTGAGAGGTCAACAGGGGCTTGCCAGGTCATGCACCTTGGTAGAAGATTGCCTACCCAGAGGTGGTATTGTTTTCTAGTCTGTACCAGGACCCTGTGTGGGCCACCTGGCAGCATAAGGAATTAGAGTATCCAGAAAATGCTATCTTTGCATTGTCCTTAGGCTTTGGGCCCACGTTAAGTGAGCTGATGCTGGTTTTGCTACCTGGAGGCTTCGTGGAGTTCTCCAGAATAACCTTCATGGGATGCCTATACCCTAAGCCTTGGTATCACTATTCAGATACTGTCTTGGAAACCAAATAAAAAATAATGTGGGAGGCCGAGGTGAGAGGATTGTCTCATCCCAGGAGTTCAAGACCAGCATGGGCAACATGGTGAGACCTCGTCTCTACAATCAATAAAAAAATTAGCTGGGAATGGTGGCACATGCCTGTAGTCGCAGCTATTGGAAGGCTGAGGCAGAAAGATTGCCTGAGCTCAGCAGGCTGAGGCTGTGGTGGCTGTGATTGTGCCACTCTGCACTCCAGCCTGGGCAACAGAGTGAGACTCAGACTCAAAAAAAACCAAAAAAAACTTACGAGGTAAAAATGTTAAAAATCATTCTTGACAATACTCTGTATTGCTTAGGTACACATACAGGTGTGGTTTAAGCTGGGAAAAACGCACAAGAATGACAGGCACCATATTCCCGATAATGAGTTACCTGGGGTGAGGAGGGAATGGACTTAGGAAGGGACATAAGGGAACTTCAGCTCTATTCATAATGTATTTCTTAAAAAAAAAAAAAATTTAAGATGGTTTATTCTTGAACCAAACTTGAGGGCAAGTTTGTACCTAAGCCCAGGTGCCCCCATCCTTGGGAGGTCCTGAGAACGTGCACTCCCATAGTTTATTTCTTAAACTTAACAATGACTACCTATGTGTTTTTTATCTTCTAGTTTTTAAATATTTTAAATAGGCTGGGCGTGGTGGCTCATGCCTATAATCCCAGCACTTTGGGAGGCTGAGGTGAGAGGATTGCCTGAGTCCAGGGGTCTGAGACCAGCCTGGGCAACTTGGCGAGACCTCATC
>NW_007251310.1:238395-255899 GCF_000164805.1 Carlito syrichta | reverse complement strand
GGCCACTGCACTCCAGTCTGGGAGACAGAGTGAGACTCCAACTCAAAAAAAAAGAAAATTTGGGGCTGGGCATGGTGGCACAAGTCTGTAGTTCCAGCTACTTGGAAGGCTGAGGTGGAAGGATCGCCTGAGGCCAGCAGGTCAAGGCTGTGGTGGCTGTGAGCGTGCCCCTGCACTCCAGCCTGGGCAACAGAGTGAGATTCCAACTCAAAAAAAAAATTTTTGTTAAATAATTTATAATGAATACTATTAAATGAGACCCATCTTTCTATGTAGGAACTAATTTTGCATTTCTCTCTTCATTGGTCTCTGTTAAATATTTAATCAGCATATTGACTGAGAACCACAGAATCCAGCCAGCATTCATTCAATAAGTCTTTACTATCAAGTGATAAGATGTACAACAAGTTAAGACTCATCTGCACACTGTGACACTCAGAAAGACCTCTTTGGTTATTTGACTACTTTCTCTTCTCTCTACGAGGTCAGAGTCTCTGTCTTGTTCATATTTATGATTTCTGCTGTGTGATAGGTGAGAAAAAACTGTTAATTTAAATTGGCTAATATATAAATATGATTATTATTGCCCTTAGAGAGCTTTTGATATACTAAGGGTGAGAGAAGATATCTGATAATGCAGCTCATAAGTGCCATAAATCATAACCAAAATTGTATAGGAATTACTTTATACCCTTATTAACTTGACAACTATTTATCAGGCATCTTCAGGTACTGGGCACATGATTGCAAATAAGAGACACAATTCTGGCTTTCACATGGCCACTTTGCACCGCTTTTATCACTACCTGATTGGTCTATGCCACCAGCACCTTTTGCTTGGATCATTGATGCAATCGTCCAATGCTAGAATCCCAACTCATTTCCCTGCTCCAGCTTTGTTCCTCTCTCGACTGTGTCCAGAGACATCTCACTGAAGCCTGCATTAGAGGGTGTCATTCTTCTGCTCTGAAACCATCAATGGCTTCTCATCTGTAGGAGACTGCAGAAATGGTCCCAAGTCTTTCATTTTCTACTATCAAGAGGAGGATCCTGTTTGTCAGACCGTTGAGCCTGGGCTGGCCTTGTGACTTTCTTTGGCCAATAAAATGTGGCAAGTAGGGCTTTGTGCTAGTTCCCATTGAGCCTGAGTGGGCCTCAGGAGGCTTCGAATGCTTTTGCTCTGACTCTTGGCATCCTGCTAGCTACATCCTGCTCAGACAAGCCTGTTGGGGGATGAGAGGCCACATGGAGGAGAAACACCCCGGGCAAGGCCATGCTAGATCAATTATTAGCCAGCCGGTCAGCTGTCTGAGGACACATGACCAAGTCCAGCTGAGATCAGCCTAATCCAGCCTACATCCAAAGAACCACCCAGATGACCCACAGACTCATGAGCTAGATAAATAGCTTAAGCCAACAAGCTTGCTGGTTGTTAGGTAGAAAGTGCTAATTGATACACCCATCTCATTCAGAGAAAAAGTCAAACTATTTTCATTAACTGTATTCCCAGTGCACAGAGCATTAACTATTTCAGTGAATATTTGTTGACTAAATTAATAAATTCATATATGGTGTTAACATTCTAATGAGGGAAACAGGAGGAAAAAACTCAATTATCCAATAAAATAATCAGAAAATTTGACAAGTGTTACAGAGAAAATAAACAGTAGCTGGGGTAGACAATAAGAGTAGAGATGGAAGGGTGGACCCTCCGGCTTCCCAGGTCTTTCAGAATAAAAACTGGAGTCTTTATAGCAATCTCCAAAGCCCTACAGGCCTCACCCCATTACCTCACTGACCTCCATCTCCTGCCCCTCTCTGTCTCTCTCCTCCAGCTCCCCTGGTCTCCCTGCCGCTCCTGAAATACTCCAGTCGCTCTTCCCCTCAGGGCTCAGCTGACTCCCTCACCTGGACTGTTCTTTCCTGAGACACCCACACCATTCACTTCCTCCAGGTCTCTGCTCAGATATCTCCCTTTTATCAAGGCCTTCCTGACCACCCTGCAGAAATAACATCCCCCTGACGCCCAGAATTCCCTAACCCCCAAGCAATCCTACTTTATTTTTCTTCACAGGAAAGGAATTTCATTTCACTCAATTGACCCTTAGGCCGGGTGCGGTGCCTTATGCCTGTAATCCTAGCACTTTGGGAGGCCCAGGAGAGAGAATTTCTTGAGCCCAGGAGACCAGCCTGGGCAACAGAATAAGACCAAAATTTGGATAACTTCCTGTCAACCCGGAGATTAAGCAAGGCAAGCATTGGGCTCTGAGCCACGCTGGGAAGGAGGGAAAGCCTTCTTAACAAGTTGAAATGCCCAGGCGATCGTTAAATTGCTCACTGAGATCTTCACAAACATCAATGGCTTCTCATCTGCTTCTCAGGGCGAGGCAAGGAATAGCCGCCTTGCATGGTCCCGGGCATTCAAGCTCCTTGCAATAGCCCTGGGAGGTGGCGGGGCAGGCTGTCTCATCCTCCATTGACAGGTGCGCATAAAGAAGGTCACAGAGCTTAAGTGAGCTGCCCAAGGCCACAGACATACACGTGGTAGCACTAAAATTCATATCGTGGTTGGTCTGACTCCAAGTGTAGTACTTGCTTCACTATTTTTTTTACTGATTCTCCATTCTGGGCTCTGACCTAGTGACCTTGAATCATAAAGACCCAGGGTCAATCTTGATCTCAACACAGAAGGCATCTTTTATCTAAAGCCTGCGAGCACCCTGCCAGGAGGCCCAGGCAGGGGGAGGCTTCCCGAGCAGCACTTCCAGAGCCTCTCCTGGGACTTTCAGGTCCACCCTGCCCTCGTGTTCAAGGGCCAGGAATGGAGAATGCCCTGGGCTTACTTGACGCCCAGACGGCCAAGGCTGGCCGGACTGTGAGGGACAGGAACCCTCAGGGGTGGGCAGCTGCTTTTTCTGAACCCCCAGAAGGAAATCTCACTCTCGTGGCTTCACTTTGGTGTCAAAATCAAGTTGTGTGACAATGGAAACCTTTTCCCGACTGTTCTCCCCTCTGCCCATGTTGACAGAAGACGGACTTGCTAATTCTGGTTGGGGTTTTTCCCTGCTTGGGCTGTTTTTCTCTTTTATCTTCATCAATTGAAGATGTCTTTCAAACTGTCGGAAGGTATCTGGGGTTTTGTGTATTTTTTTTTTCTTTCGCATAATTCTGTAGGTCTTTTCCCAGATGTGTATTTTCTCTCTGCTTCACTTCTAGCTTGTTGAAGTTTCCGCCCATGTGACTTCCAGCGTGAGTTACCAGAAACCACAAGAGAGAGCGCGCAAGCCCCAAGCGGGCGACATGTCCCTGTGGGGAGCAGTCCTTCTGCACCCCAGAGAGAGCAGGACGCAGGGTCGGAGGTGGCTGCAGGGCAGGCAGGGGACACACCTGCAGGGGGTAGAGGGCTGGTGGCCTGACAGCAGCCAGGAAGGGAGGCCCGCGGTGACCAGAGAGCCCAGAGGTGCCCGGGGCTGCGTGTGGGAGCCGGAAGAGCCCAGCCATGCCTCACAGCTCCGACAGCAGCGACTCCAGCTTCAGCCGCTCTCCTCCCCCTGGCAAACAGGTAGAGTCCCCTTCCCCTCTCTCCTCCTTCTGATTCTCCTAAGGGGGTGGGGGGCAAGGAGAGGGACAGGCTGCCTTGTCCTGCCTAGGTAGCCAGGGAGTGAGGAAGTGGCTGGTGGCATCAGCTCTCTGTTAGACTGGGCGTTTGCTATGAAGCAGGCTTATTGGTGGAGACCCTCATTCTTCACCCATTCTGCCGAAGCCCCTCCTCCTCTGCATTCCCAGATGGTACCTACAGCCTCTACCTCCCAGGGGCTCCCACCCCACAAAGCTTTCTAGGAAGCACAGCGGAGGATGAACTCCGAAGAGCTCGGAGGCAAGTCTACTGTTCAAGGCAGCAGCAAAGTGAGAGGAGGAGTTTCCCAGGGGCTGCTGGCATGTACAGCTCAAATTCTAGAGTTGTGGTTTCCCAGGAGAGCACCAACAGGGCAAGAGAGAAGAGCGGTCAGGGAAAAGAGAAAAAGCAAGTTAGCAGGTTAGGAGGGGAAGCCCACGAGCACAGAAGGCTCTCTCTGCCGGGCACTGCACCTGCTGCCAGTGCAGCCAGCAGGGAGGGATGCCAGAGCTCCGGCCATGCCTCCCCATTCAGCCTGTGGGCAGGAAGGAAATGAGGAGGCGACTGGAAACTCGTGGAGACATCTGTTAGCATCCCAGCTGCAGGAAAACCAGAGAGACTAAGGTAGGGCTTCTGGGATCACCTAGAGTCCAGAACGTTTTCGGCTTGAGGATTGCAAAAGAACGGAGCCCCGGCCCACCTCACTGCTTCTGGGATGCTCTTCTGGCCACACGCTTGTCATCCCTTGCCACGAGAAGCCCTCCTCTTTCTCACCCGTATCCATGGATTAAAACCTTCCCCACCCTTGTGGTTTAAAAACTGCATCCTTCCCTGAGTTCACATCTCCAGGTGGGTTTTCAAAATGCTGTAGCCACATTAAAAGTACACACACATCGAACACAGCATCCATCCTAAGCATCTAACAACAGAGCAGCAGGACAGAAGTCCTGGCAGAGACCCCCAGGGGGCAAACAGTCCAGTCCTCTGCCCAAGGTGCTATCAGAGTGGCTCTGACTGCCTGGAAGTTGGTGCTCTTCTTAGGAAGGAAATTAATCATGGGTTCCATGGTAACCTAGTGCCCTGTCCCCCTCAGAGGAAGCATACTTACTTCCTATGTAACCCAACACCCGCCTCCTGCAATGGCCTGGGAATATTGGACATGTTGGTGAGACCAAGGCTTGGTGAGCTCAGAGCCCTGCCCTGGTATCTGTGTCCCTCCAGCCTGTGGAGAATGGGGAGGGAACAGGAGGGGAGCTACAGAAGGGCTTCACCCAGACTCCTACACTTACCCTGCAGCATCTGGGGAGAGCTGGGGTGAACCTCTCTGCCCAAGCTGAAGACATGCCCGTCTATGGGTGTAATCAGAGAACGCCCTAAGTTCCCCTTATCCTCCCAAGCACCCCTCCACTACCTGCCACAGCCAGGTCACCTCCACCATTGATCTTGTTCTTCTTGACATCTCTGTGCTCAGGGCCATGGGAAACATCAAGGTGGCTGAGCACCGAGGCAACGAAGGCAGATCTGGGATGGGCCCTCGGGTCAGGGATGCAGCAGAAGACCCCCTGGGGTGCAAAGCCATGAGGTTGCTAGTAGTGGGGGTCTTGGGAGGGCACCAGGCTTGGCACCAGAAGATGCAGCCCTCGCTGCCCACCATGAGCCCATGGGCAATCTCTCAGAGCCTCAGTGTCCTCACATGGAAAATGGAAATAACAATGTCCACTTCACAGCATCGGGGAATTAAACAAGAACACCTCTGAAAGAGCACTTGCACAGAGGTTGGCACACAGTAGGCGCTCAACAAAGTTGTGAAGAAAAAAAACAGCTGAAAGAACACCAAGAAAATTTTAGGCTAAAAAGTGAGAGGGAGTCTGGAGCAGCCCTGGAGGGCAGAGGTGAGAAAACACACTTCATCTCCTTCACCATTTTGGCCAGCTACACCCCTGTTGAGGCCTCCAGCCTCTTGCCTTTTTCCTGTAGCTATTGGTCAGAAGTCATAGTGCCCTGGAGGTGAATAACAGGGCATGAGGAAGAGCTCTCCCTTGAGCATGGAGCAGCCATGAAGGGAGGAGACAAGGAAGGGGAATGGATGGACGCCCCCACCCAGCGAGCAGCTCCTCTTGGAGGAGAGCGCAGGCTTGCCCATTTCTTATGGTCTCTGCTTCCCAGGACTCATCCGATGATGTGAGAAAAGTGCAGAGAAGGGAGAAAAACCGCATTGCCGCCCAGAAGAGCCGGCAGAGGCAGACGCAGAAAGCTGACACCCTGCACCTGGTGAGTGTTTGGGTCTTTCTTCACCCTCCTGAGCCCCTGGCCTTGCCCCCACCCAGACTAGAGCTCTGCTTCTGGCTATGTGGAGATGCATATGTGGGAAGATACATGGATGGCGAGGGTGTGGGGTGAGGTGGGAGAGGAGGCTTTCCTACAAGTAGTGCTCTAGAAGGTTCTGTAGCAGGGAAAGGGCCAGGAGGCTGAACAGAGAAATGAGCCTTTCTGCCCCAGGAGGACTCAAGGACTGGGTGAGCTGGGTGTGAGAAGCCCAGAGGCTGAGCGGAAGGCAGGACCACTGCTCAGGGGTGGGCAGCCAGAGAGCACCCCATCCTTCCTGAGCCATTGAGGGCAGAAGGCAGAGTTGTCTTTGGGGGGAACTTAGAAGATGATAAGTCCTTTGGGGGAGCCTGTTATGTTTCAGTACAAAGATCACACATAGACTCATCCCTTGGGAGGGTAGCTGGACAACCAGCCAAATATATCGAGGACAAGTCCTCTTTTCTGGGCATCATTAAACGTTTTATTTGGAAATTTCTGTCTTTAATGCTATCCCAAGCGGTCTGTGAAAGATGCAGCTTCAAGTGCACTTATCTGGGGCGGTCATCATCCTGGCTGAGCTGCCTCTGGTCCCACATTTTTCTAGAGAAAGTCTTGGTTGAATTGCGGTTCCCCTGGTGGTGCAAGGCCCTAGTCAGTGTCTCTCGTTCTGGTCGTGAACTGCCTAAGCAGTGTCTCCTCCTCATCTCTCGAATCTTACTGCCTTAGCACTCTGCCCCTAGTTTGGTTCTTGTTCACCCAACTCCTATTCACTGGCTCCTTCCTCTCCATCCCCTCATCCCTTCTGCTAGCAGCTCCGCCATCCCGGCCTTCCTCCTGAAGCATCCCCACACCTCTCAACCTCGTCATTCCTTTCTGTGGAAGTACAATTGGCAGCAAAAATGAATAAGCTAGCACTTATTTGGGCGATTAGCAAGGCAATCGACCAGTTAGAAAGGCTGTTTTAACTTTATCAAGAATAAATAAGATGTTGTTTTGGGGGTGGGGGCGAGGAAGGTGCTTCCTTTAGCTTTCTATGGAAACAGAAAGCAGCCGCACCAACATCTCGGATGCTGGTGTTTTATTTGAAGTGTATTCGGCATGTCCTTCATTACACACTAACCTAGTCTTAAGTTCTTAAGTATTTGTGAAGTTGAAAAAAAGAATGTGTGAGCAGCGAGTCTGAGCCAGCTGTGATCAGCAGTCGAAAGCCAAGTTGCTGGTGGCTCTGCTGCCTGTGTGCTCTCCGTGGTGCATGTGGCTTGGGTCTCACCACACTCCGGCTTACTGTTAAGCTTGAACATCTAGAACCCTTCCCTTGGTCGCCATCAGAGTCTGACTCAGTCTTTTGTAGAGAAAGTCAGCAAACAAATATATAAAAATCTAAAAGGTCACAATCTTCTTTCTATACAAGTAGACAAGGGTCTGGGACTGCAAACTGCTATAAGCCTTTTAAATTTATAATGCACACTTTTTTTTTTGAGTTTGGGTCTCACTCTGTTGCCCAGGCTGGAGTGCAATGGCATGATTACGGTATCATACACACACGTTTAAGTGGAAAGTGAGTGTGGCTCAGCCGCTCTGTGGTCAGAGGACAGGGTCTGAATCCCTGTGCTGTCACTCGTCTGTGTGATGACCTCAGAGATATTCTTAACCTCGCTCAGACTTGGTTTCCTTTTATTTGCCCTGCAATTAAGAGACAGTTATTCTTTTCATGACTTTTCTCTTTGATAGATTTCACATATAAGAACGAGAAAACTGTCTCATCACCTCTATAATTTATGTGACAGAAAATAGACATTACGCACTATATATTTCACACTGTTTTCCATGTCAAAGAGAAAAATGGCAAGGAAATAAGAAATTATAAAGAATTTATCTGATAAAGTTGCAGGGCATATTCTAAGGGCCTGGAGTCAGTATTGATGACCTTGTTTTATCTTATGATTAAATTGTATTCAGTATACTTAATTTGGCTAAGAACTAGAGTAGTCATTAATTAAAATGGAATAAAATAAATAAAATGGAAAATAACAGTAACTACCTCATAGAAACAGTGCATATGGTGAGCTCAACACAGTGTCTGGCATACAATAACCACTCAAAAAATTAAGTATACTAAGAGTAATAATAAACTGGGCTCGGTGGCTCAGCCTGTAATCCCGCACTTTTGGGAGGGTGAGGTGAGTGGATTGCCTGAGCCCATGGGTTCGAGACCCGCCTGGGCAACTTGGCGAGATCTCATCTCTACAATAAAGCAAAAATTAGCCGGGTATGGTAGCACGCGCCTGTAGTTCCAGCTATTGGAAGGCTGAGGTGGAAGGATCACCGGAGCCCAGCAGGTCGAGGCTGCAGTGGCCGGGAGCGGCCACTGCACTCCAGTCTGGGCGACAGAGTGAGACTCCAACTCAAAAAAAAAAAAAAAAGAGTAATAATAATAATTGTTATCAGAAACATGATAAATAATCCCAACTAAGATTGTATGCACACGCACACACACACACAATCACAGAATCTCAGGATTGAAATTTTATTCGTTTGTTATTTATTTTTTTGAGACAGAATCTTGCTCTGTTGTCCAGGCTGAAATGCAGTGGTGCGATTATAGCTCACTGCAGTCTTGACCCCCTGGGCTCAAATGATCCTCCCACCTCAGTCCCCAAAAGGCTGGGACTATAGGTGCACACCACCATGCCCACCTAATTTTTTATTTTTTGTAGAGACAGAGGTCTCACTGTGTTGCCAAGCTGGGCTTGAACTCTTGGCTTCAAGTGGTCCGACAGCCTCCACCTCCTAGAGGTCCGGAATTATAGGCATAAAACATTGCACCATCTTGACAGATTTCTTAACGTCTAGATGTTTCAGACACACTTTTCATGCCTGAGACTTCTCCACAGCACCCCCGCTGAAGGTCCCCAGTGTATACTTGGTACTTCTGGTGATGGAGAGCCTCTTCCTGCCTAACCCACAATTTATAGGGAGTCTTACCTGTCTCAAGCTGCACCCATCTCCCTATAAATTCAAGCCACTGGTCTTTGCCCAACCCCTTGGGTCATAGCAATGAAGGTTGGATATATGTTTTTTTGCTGCAGCAAAATTTTCAACTCTGACTCAGTCACCTTGCTCTGTGAGACAAAAGTCAGAAGCAACAGATTCAGCCCATCTCAATGTGCTAGTCAAGGCAGAGCAGCTGAGTCACCCTCACTTTCCACTGAAAAATAACATGATCGTACCACTGCACTCCAGCCTGGGCAACAGAGCCAGACCCAAACTCAAAAGAGATATATGTACTATAAACTTAAAAGTTGCATAGCAGTTTGCCAGTCTCAGGACCTTGTCTACTTGTACAGAAGGAAGATTCTGTCCTTTTATGCTTTTATTTATTGTGCTTGCTCTAAAAATACTGAGTCATGACTCTGGAGCCAGCCTCAGTCTCCAGAACGCTCCCATCTTCCTCTGCTCCTCCCCTACTCCCTTCCTGTGAGCACTGCAGTGTTCATCTTTACTTTTTGCCCAGTGAGGAGGTCACTTCAGAGTTGCCACAGCAAGCCTGCAGCCCGCTGTCAAGGCAACTTATGTTTCTTGGCTTTAGGTGGAAGCTTCTGGCAGCAACATGTTCTTCTGCAACCATCAAGCAGAGCATTTGCCTGCGGTGTGGAATCTTCATTTCCTCTCAGACGATAGTCACTCACCTTCTCCGCCCATCAGCCTCTTAATTCTGCTTGTGAGCCAGGCAGAAAGTCTTCTTGCTCACCGTTGTGTCTCAGGGTTTAGTGCCTGGTGTGCCCTTGACTCCTTTCCTTGCTTGGCTGCAATGTGAGGTTCTCGCATCATCCTCTGACCCTCAGATAGTCATAGGACTCATCTACCCACCCAAAGAAAATACAAAGCCCTGAAACCATAAAGGAAAAAGTTGACATCCAATACTCGTACACATAAAAGTGAACTTGTCTATGTAAATCAGAAAACTGTATGTGAACTCTACAGACCAGGATTTGGAAGCTGCTACGAACACAGTATCAAATAAGGACCATGTTAATATTAGGGTTTTAGCCTCATATGTAGTGTGGTGATGTCTTTTTGGTTTCAACTGTTTTCACTGTTGTGTGCCTTAAAATACCAAAGCAATTATCTTGTTTCTCCAGGGAGAGTGTGGGATGTTCAGTATCTATCCTATAAATGGCTTACACCAAGACACTGCGTGTTGATTGCTTTTAAAAATAACAGAGTAGGGAAGGAGGCTTTTTTGATGATTGTGTTATAATAATCCCCAGCCTTGTCTGCCCTGACAGAAAAAGCATCGGGTGACTCTTTTCATAATTGTGACATCAATGAGCAGAGTCCACATTCTGTTTTGATTCTGCTTTGGTTGAGCATCTCACACAAGCACCATCACACCAAGTTCCTTTTCACCCACAGACGACAGGGTCCAAAATGAGAAAGGCATAACTTGACCAGGTAGTTTCTAAAAGGTATCAGTAGCTAATAAGTGGATCTAAGATCATCAGCTAAAAGTTGTTGGAAATACTAGGAGAATTCAGTCAGTTTCTAAAATTAATACAAAAGTAATCACTTCCCTACATGCAAACCATAACCAGTCGGAAAAGTTAAGTAAAGAGAGATCCTATTTATAATATCAAAAACAACAAATGGAAGGAAGGAATAAACTTAATACAAAAATATGAAGGACTTGACTTTATTTTAAATTATTCTAAATGACTGTTAAAAGATTCTAGTAATTGGAATAGCAGTTTTCTTTAAATTAATCTATGAATGCAATGTGATCCCAATAAAAATCCAAAGGGTTTTCTGGGATTTGGGGAGGAACTAGACGAACTATTTTAAGTTTCCAGTGAAAAAGAACCATGTGAAAATTGTCAGGAAAATACTACACAAGAAAGGTAACAAGAAAAGGTTAGTGGACCAAGATATTAAAACGAACTACAAATACAGAAATTAAAACAGCATGAAAAAGACAGAACATTGAGCAGAAAAGAATACAGAAACAGACTCACAAGCAAATTCAAATTTTGAGACCCAAATACATATGTCATTTTCTAAGATGCAAGTACAAACACAAAACTATCAGGATGGTATTTCAAACCAATAAAAGAAAGCTGAATGATTCAATTAATAGAATAGAGATAACTGACAATCACTTGGGGGTGGGAGGAAGCTGGATCCTCTGTTTCTTATAGAATATACACAGATTAAACGTAAAAAAAAATTTCGCAAAAGAAAACTAAAGAAATTTGAAAATACACATGAGCATTAAAAAATTTACCCTGGAATGAACACTTTTTTTCCAAATAAAATACAAAACCCTGAAGCCATAAAGGAAAAGATTGAGATATATTACCTTTGTGCATAAAAAGTGAAATTTTCCATATAAATCAACAATACTATATGCAAAATCAAAGGCAAATTACAAACTGGAAAAAAATATCTGCCACACATACGACTAAAAAAGGCATGTTTACCTAGTATATGATCTTTTATGAATAGGAAATGATTAACAACTCAAAATTGAACAATGATTATGAATAGACCATTTGCAGAAAGAGAAATAAATGGCAAAGAAATATGTGAAAAAATGCTTGACCCCACTTACTTAGAAAAATGCCGATTAAAACAACAGTAAGACTGACAAAGATGAAAAGCGTTGCTGATATACAGTGTTACTAAGGCAATGGAGAAACTGGTGCCATAACATGTGGCTAGTAGGAGTACAGCCATACAAACCCATTAGATTGCAATGTGACCGTGTTCATCTAAATTATGAGTGTACGTACCCTGTGACTCTGCAATTTGATGTCTATTCAGACACGTATCCACAGATCCCACAACTCTGTACCATGTAAAGATAATCACTGCTGCATTGTTTCTTATAAGAAAGACTGAAAACAGCTAAATATCCCTCAATTAGGGAGTGATTACATAAATTACAACTTGTCCATTCCAGGGAATATTGTGGAGCTGGTAAAACAGAGTTGCATCTGAAAGTGCTAATCTGTACAGTTTATCAAGTACTGATAAGGGAAAAGTTATGAATACGGCACATAATTTGCTCCCATCTATGTTTTCAATTTTAAAAAAGAGTCCATATAGGTGCATACATGTAAATGTGAAAAACATTTCAAAAACATTACCAAAAAAGTGTTGATATATTTATTTTTGAGAGGGAAGACTGACTAACGTTCTAAAGCAGGAGAGAAGTACTTTGCATTTTTTACTTTTAAAATATAACTTGAGGCTAGGCACGGTGGCTCAAAATACCTGTAATTCCAGCATTTTGGGAGGCTGAGGCAGGGGGATTGCTTGAGCCCCGGAGTTTGAGAACAGCCTGGACAACATAGCGAGACCTTGTCTCTACAAAAATCAAAAAATTAGCTGACTGTGGTAGTGCATGCCTGTAGTTCTAGCTACTCTAGAGGCTGAGGTGGGAGGATTGCCTGAGCCCTGAGGCTGTGGTGAGCCATGATAGCACCGCTGCACTCCAGCCTGAGTGACAAAGTGACATGCCAACTCAAAAATAAAAAATAAAATCTAGTTTGAGGGTTTTATAAATACGGCTTTTATTTTTATAATATAGATATCAAAATTCTCAACACTGATCATTCCTACATATACATTAGGATGATTTCTTTTTTAATTTTGACATCAAACACTGAATAGTCTTCCACGGTGACATTTCATCCCTTGAACATCCTGTGTAAATATCTCAGTCCTTCAGAAGAACCAACTGTCAGTGGGTTTGGGTGACTCTGAGTTCCACAGTACTAGGCAAGCCACTGTCAGGGCTGGCAGATGGGTTTCCTTGTGTGGCTCCCCTGTTTGACTGTAGTGGCTCTTAGGACTTTGCAGCAGGAAGGAGTTTTAGTCCATTTCCAGGGTCAGTGGAAAAGAGACTTGAGATAAATTAGGAAGCTTCCTTCATCAACCA
Source organism: Carlito syrichta (assembly GCF_000164805.1). Classification (NCBI taxonomy): domain Eukaryota; kingdom Metazoa; phylum Chordata; class Mammalia; order Primates; family Tarsiidae; genus Carlito; species Carlito syrichta. The sequence goes on along the minus strand of NW_007251310.1, from coordinate 243,036 downwards.
GCTAAAAGTGTTGGGGAGCAGCGTGAGCTCAGAGCTGTGCTGTTGACACATCAATTTGGCCTAAGGCAGGAGCTGGAAGTCCACTGCCCAAGATGCAAACAAGGGATGGGGGTGGGCCCAGTGCTAGCTGGAGACTGCTCCTGACGTCTCACTCCAGGTTTAGATAAGCAAGAGGTTCATGGGTTCCAGGGGATGTGTTTAATGTCACTATGATAGAAAAATCCTGATGTATATTAGGCATTCAATGGAGCTTTGAGCTAATGTAAGAAATAGGTATGCAGGCCGGGCACAGTGGCTCACGCCTATAATCCCAGCACTTTGGGAGGCTGAGGTAAGAGGATTGCCTGAACCCAGGGCTTCAAGATCAGCCTTGGCAACTTGGCGAGACCTCATCTCTACAATTAAAAAAAAAATTAGTCGGTTATGATGGCACATGCCTGTAGTTCCAGCTTGGAAGGCTGAGGCCGAAGGATCACCTGAGCCCAGATGGTCAAGGCTGTGGTGTCCATGAGGAGCCACTACTGTCCAGCCTGGGCAACAGAGTGAGACTCAAAAAAAAAAAAAAAAGAAGAAGAGAAAAGAAATTGGTATTCACAGTTGAAGGAAAATTAAGTAATTGAGGAAAAGCAGCTCAGTAGAGAAGTCAGCCTCCAGGGAAGGCCTCTGTGCGGCAGCATTATCGCTCTCGGCTTTCTGGGGAGGCCTGGGAAAGAAGGCGTTCATGGTCCTGTTTCACTCTGAAGTCTCTTTGCCCTCTCTGGGAGATCCCGTCATCATGTTTGTTGGCATAGAGAAACCATAGGTCAATAAGACACTAAAGGAATGTTCTGGCTAGTTCTACTTTTAAGAAGTTTGATATGGTTGGGTGTGGTGGCTCATGCCTGGAATCCCAGTACTTTGGGAGGCAGAAGCGAGAGGATTGCCTGAGCCCAGGAGTTTGAGATCAGCCTAGGCAACTTGGCGAGATTGTGTCCCTACAATAAATCAAAAAAATTAGCCAGGCATGGTGGCATGCACCTGTGGTTCCAGCTACTTGGAAGAGTGAAGCAAAAGGATTGCCTGAGCACAGCAGGTCGAGGCTGTAGTGGCTGTGATCATGCCACTGCACTCCAACCTGGGTGACAGAGTGAGACTCCAACACACACATACATATAAAGAAGTTCAATGTAAAATCATTGGAAAGGAGATGCATCTCTTGTGTCTCTAGTGCTATTAATCTCTTTTTAAAAGCATATTCATTGAACACATGACTATATTTTAGCCACTGTACAGTAACTGTACTCCCTGCAGTATCTCATTTAATCCACATAAAACCTTACTTCATAATTCCTTGTATTAGGTTAAGTGACTTGTCCAAAGTTACACAGCTTGTAACTAGGTCTGGCTGACTCAGAATTCACTTTTCTAACCATTAAGTTACACTGCCTCTCTTCAAACTCTCATGAAGATGCAATCATCTTTTCTAACCGACATCTTCCTTGAATCTCTTCCTGAATTTGTGTGTGTGTGTGTGTGTGTGTGTGTGTGTGTGTGTGTGTGTGTGTGTTTTAAGCAACATCCTCCAAAATTCACACTTTTCCCAGTCACCAATAGACCTGTTCAACAAAGTAAAGACATCTTTCTGTATCAACTGAAACCTGTTTTTGAGAAGGCTGTGTAGCGATATTAACATCTTACATGGGAATAACCTTTGAAACAACAATTCCATTTACAAGAGTTGTAAGAAAAAATGATTTATAATTTATCATTATTTGTGGGTAGTAAACACTTTATCAATGCTATAAAATTGGAAAGGTGGCCTACAACAGGGAATTAGGCATATTGTGGTGAATTTATACAATCACATTTTATGCTGGCAATAAAAATGGCTATGTAGTTCTGTATTTCTCAATATAGCAAGATGTCAATGATGTAGCGTTGAGTGAAAAAGTTCAATGACAAAAAGTATGCAGAGTATAATCCCGCCAATGTAAAATATGTGGGTTTGGGGCATGGGTGCACATATCGGAGATGACTGAAAGGAGATTCTTCAAATGTTAGTAGTGGCGATTTCTGAGTGGCTGAGTTTGGGTAGCTTACATTACCCTTAGCACTTTTCTGCATTTTGTATTATAAAACATGTGTGCCAGTTTAAAAAATCAGAATTAAAAAATAGACTCTTTGCACTTGGGAAGGAAAAACCTGTTAAGGCAGTCCCCATCCCTGACTGCTTGTCTCACTGCTGACAGGTCAGCATGGCTGTGTCTGGGAGGCATAGGGGAAAGAAGGTCAGCTCTTCCCTGGCCTCGACATCGCAAAGAATGCCTGTCCAAGCGGGATTCCAGTCCCAGGCCACACGCTGACACCTACCCATTCAGCAGACGTCTTCACAGAACTGTTCTCAGCAGCGCCCAAGCTTCAGTCGCTCGAGAAGGGTGGGAGAGTCTCGCCAAAGAGCCCCGCCCAAGCTGCTTGAAGATTTTTCTTAGCCTCCTCTGTTGAACTCAGTCAGGCCCCAGCTGCCTTGTGGGGTGGGCTAGGTCCATAGGCAAAGGCCCCTTCAAGTTGTGAGATAACTTCAGTTTGGACCATCATGGGTCTGGTGGCTTGTGCAGGAAATAACATCATTATGGTCATACTACCTATAAAGAACCACAGGATTAAACAGGAACTCAGAGATCCTTCAAGCCAACCTTTCTCGTAGGTGAATGAGAAAACTGACGTCTTTCTCAAAGATACCCGAGACCCAAGTCTCTTGCTTTCCCAACAGTCTGCTTTTGTTTTGTGTTACTTTGCTGAAAAGAGCTGTGCTACACAGGTGGTGTCATTCATATATGGCTTTTGGCAAAGAAGGCTGAGAAGTAGGCCATTAACTAGAACACTTGAACAACCTAGACACCCATCAGCTCGGAAACCCAAGTCTACCACAGGAGGCCAGAAAGAGGGCAAGTCCAAGGCCAATGGGGACAGAAGTCTAAATGTTTCTTTATTTAAAAGAGATTTGAAAGCTGTAATCCAAAATGTAAAAAGACAGAGATATATTGGGGAAAGTATTTGCATCAAATTAAATAAATGAAGATTTAATATTTATACTACAGAAAGAATATCTTTTTAAAGAAAAACATCAAGACTCCAATAGGTTAAGTGGGCAGAGGCTATGAACAGAGAGATTACATAATATTTTTCCTACCAGAATGAAAACACCCTCATTTCCTATTCTGAGTATGAAAATGATATGCACTTAAGGCAGGGTTTCTCAACTCTAGTGCTCTTGACATTTTGAGTCCAATAATTCTTTGTTGTGGGGGGTTGTAAAACATAAGCGCTACCCACCAGAAGTCAGTAGAACATCCCTCCACGAGAGTTATGACAACCAAAAATATTTCTAGAACTTGCCAAATGTCCCCTGCAGGGCAAAATCACTTCTGGTTGAGAATGTTACGTTGAGGATACAGTCACATTTCAGAAAGTTGTCCCTCTTCCTTAATAACTGACATTTTATAATGAAATTAAGAAAACTTCTGAAAGCTAGCTGGCAAAAAATAAATTATTTAAAATTATCACACCTGGATGATGGTGAGTTTGTAGCAAAATTGATAGATGCGTTCACTTCTGGTGACATTACGTATTTTACACAACCATTATACCAATGCTTATCAGGAACTGGAAGATTGGTGGTGTCCTTTGCTCCGTTAATCTCCCTGCTAGGAATTTATCTTAGGAAATCATTGGACAAAGACAAAACCCAGTGTGCACCAAGATGTTCATTCCAGCATTATTTATAACAGCAACATTTTGATAATAGCCAAAATGTCACAAGACCTTTTTAAGCAAATTGTGAGTCATCAATTCCATGACATAGTCATTAAAAATAATAATTATGGGCTGGGCGCAGTGGCTCAAGCCTGCAATCCCAGCACTTTGGGAGGCGGAGGTGAGTGGATTGCCTGAGCGATCCCAGGACCAGCCTAGGCTACTTGGTGAGACCTTGTCTCTACAATAAATAAAAAAACTAGCCGGGTGTGGTAGCATGTGCCTGTAGTTCCAGCTACATGGAAGGCTGAGGTGGAAGGATCGCCTGAACTCAGCCACGTCGAGGCTGCAGTCGCTGTGAGCGTGCCACTGCACTCCAGTTTGGGCAACAGAGTGAGACTCCGACTCAAAATAATAATAATAATTATCATTATTACATATTATTATTATTATTATTATGGTGATTGTGTAGATGGGAGAAAGTTGTGACAGGATGAAAAATACAAATTGTATATATACTATGGTTGAGACTTTAAAAATAAGTATGCATGTTTGTTTCAAACAATGAAATGGCAATATGTACAAATGAAAATAGTTGTGTTAGGGAACTAAGACCAAGGGTGTTTTTCATTTTTAAAAATATCTTGAAGCTGGGCTCGGTGGCTCAGCCTATAATCCCGCGCCTTAGGAGGTTGAGGTGAGTGGATTGTCTGAGCCCATGGGTTCGAGACCCGCCTAGGCAACTTGGCGAGACCTCATCTCTACAATAAATCAAAAAATTAGCCGGGCGTGGTAGCACACGCCTGTAGTTCCAGCTACTTGGAAGGCTGAGGCAGAAGGATCTCCGGAGCCCAGCGGGTCGAGGCTGCAGTAGCCGAGAGCGGCCACTGCACTCCAGTCTGGGCGACA
>NW_007251310.1:222976-238375 GCF_000164805.1 Carlito syrichta | reverse complement strand
ATATATATATATATATATATATATATATATCTTTAATGTAGTGATACTATATATCTGTATTTTTCCTTTATCTGACTTTTTTTTTTTTTTAAAGATGTGGGGTATAAGTCAGGATTAGGTATTTAAGTGATCTACATACAGGTGGGTCTCCCACTGGTCCTTACTTTGCCTGGTATAGGACCAAGTACCCTTAGTGATGTTATGTACTCCCCTCCTTCCCTCCCCTGGCAGTTCCTACTACTGCCAATCCCTTTCTTGTAGTATTGTAATAATGTTCAGGACTCACTTATGAGTGAGTATACATGATACTCAGTTATTTGTTTCAGTGATAGATCACTGAGTATGATAGACTCTAAATCCATCCAAACTTGCTGCAAAGTCCATAATTTTGTTCTTTTTTATGGCTGCATAATATTCCATCATGTATATTACTAGATACTGTATATTTTTTATAAAAAAGAAAGAAAATGGTCAAATAATTGAGGGAACTCTGGAGGAAATCAAGGAGAGAGAGGATGTCATTGAGCTCGAATTTGGGAGTCCAGTTTTGATAGGAGACTTTATCATTTGTACTCCAAACAGGAACATGTTGAGAGTGAAAGGTGGCATTCGTAAATATCACACCAGGACAACCGATGACCCAGTAAATATCTGGTCACCCTAGACTTAGGGAAACCGAGGATGGTGACCTTGGTTTCCCTTATGAAACCTTATGAAAACTCAAGAGAAGTTGAGAGCCAAGCTGACAGGACTGCATTCCTGGAGCCACAATGCATTTCCTGCAACAGAGGACCCTGTCGCCAAAATATTGTCTGGGCACTCAGCTGGTACGAGAACATGCCATATTGTTAAGAGGGTAGGTGACACAGAAAATACTAAAAGCAGAGACCATATCCTGTTACTAGAGCAGCAGTAATAATTCCTTCCCTCAACAAGTATTTACTAACCAGCAACGGTTTGTTCTAGGCAGTGAGAATATAGGAGTGACAGGACTGAGTGTTCCTGATTTCACAGATCTTACATTCAATTGGAAGCCAGACTAGAAAACAACCAAATAAACACGATAATCACATGATATGAAAGGTGCTTCAAAGGAATTAAAATCATGGCTGGGTGTGATGGCTCACACCTCTAATCCCAGCACATTGGGAGGCCTAGGTGGGATTTTAGGCAACATAGTGAGACCTCTCATCTCTGAAAATAAACCACATACACACACACACACACACACACACACACACACACACACACACACACACACACACACAAGCCTAGCGTGGTGGTGCATGCCTGTAGCCCGAGCTACATGGGAGGCTGAGGATCAGGGGTGCCAATGGTGGCCAAGGAAGGCCTTCCTGAGGCCCTGACATTTGAGATCAAAGAGGAGCCTGGGGAAGTCTGGGACAATGGTCCTCTCAGCATCCTCGAGGCCAAAGGGCATGGCCAGCTAAAGGTCAGAGAGATGCCTGCAGGCCGCAAGACCTGAGAGTAAGGAGGGGCCGTCATAATGACAAGGTACTGCCCAGTGCAGGAACTTGACCACATAGTGGGGACTAAACTAATTCAAATACTGCTAGGGGATTTATCTGAGCCTAAATTTGAATCGTAGGTTGGGAAGCAGCAGCCCCTCACTGGGCTGGCTGAGCGTTTAAATGAGAGACTGAAAATAAGAACAAAGCAGTATTGTGCTTTTTTGTTCTACACTGGGGAGAGGGTTAGATCTGTTCCTTTGTTAAAGGCAGAGATTTTCCTACAAATCAGTCAGGCGTATTATCATATGTGGAAACATCTGCCTTCTCTCTGGTTGTTTCTAAAAACTGGACGCTGGCTGTTTCACAGGCTTGGCTTTTCACCACTGGTCCAGTCTCCGTTTGGTGATGAATGGGGAAGGTCAAGTCCGAGCCAGGGAAATTCCACACAGAGTTCTTACAGTGGTGTAATCCTGCTCCTCCCATCCACAGCTCAGTTTGGGTAACAAACAGAGAGATTTGACTTGGGCCTTTTGAACAGTGAATCTCTGCCTGAATGCAGTGGTTCACACCTGTAATCCTAGCACTCAGGAAGGCCGAGGGCTGCTTGAGCTCAGGAGTTCGACCAGCCTGGGCAACACAGTGAGACTTCCTCTCTACAAAAAAAAAATAAAAAACTTAGCTAGTTATGGTTGTGTGCACCTGTAATCCCAGTTTCTCAGAAGGCTGAAGCAGAAGGATCACCTGAGCCCAGGAGGTTGCGACTTCGGTGAGCTATGATTGTGCCATTGCATCTCAGCCTGAGCAACACAATGAGATCCCGATTCAAAAAAAAATGGTCTCTTAGATTCATTTGTAACTATCCCAGAGTTACAAGAAGCTACTAAATTACTTAAAGGTGGGTTAAGTTCTTCCACTCCTTGGAAGTCGCAGACATCACAAATTTACTTAGTAGCTTCTTCCTTCATAGGCAAGGCCCAGATTTGAAAAATTATCTCAGATTTCAAGTTGGCGGTCAAGCAGCATGATTTGATTGAAATTGACTATGTGCCTGGCACTGTCCTTATCACTGAGGACAAAACAGTGAAGACAGTAACAGCCCCTGTCCTCCCAGAGCTCAGTCATCTAAAGGAGTTGGTGGTTAGAGTGAACAAGGTTTGAATGGGTCTCCTAGCTCTTGCCTTTCCATTCTGTGAGTGCTGTGCTGACCTACTTGAAATCATGTATACCTAATGTAATAGCAATATAATAGTAACGTGCTTGCATGGGCATTTTGTTTTAGAACATATTTTAACTTAGAAATTTCTCCCCAACTCTCTAAACATTTTTATATTTATATTATTTATCTTATATAGTATAAAATAAAACATTTAATAAAACAAAAGGTATAAAACAGACTTAATAAAATTAAACACTATATTATGTTATATGATGTATTATTATTCTGTCATCCAGGCTGGAGTGCAGTAGCATGCTCATGGCCACCACAGTCTCAACCTGCTGGGCTCAGGTGATCCTTCTGCCTTGGCTTTCCAAGCAGCTGGAACCACAGGTGTGCACCGCCATGCCCGGCTAATTTTTTGATTTATTGTACGACCAGATCTTGCCAAGTTGCTCAAGCTGGTCTTAAATCTCTGGACTCAGGTAATACTGTCACCTCCGCCTCCCAAAGTGCTGGGATTACAGGCGTGAGCCACCATGCCTAGCTTGTTATATTATTTGTAAAAGGAATCAGCTGGAATATGATTTGCAACTTGGCTACACATTAGGCTCACCTGGGAAGTATTTTTAAGATTGTGATGCCTGCAGCCCACTCCAGAACAATTCAGTTGGCACCTCTAGAGGCTGACATCCAGGAATTTGGACTGTGTAAAGCTCCCCAAGTGATGGCAGCAGGCACAAGCAGGGCTGAGGCTCAGGTGTGGTACATTTGAAGCCCATCAGGTGTGCTGAGTAGACTGTGTGGGGTGAGGCTAAGGCAGTTACGTGGAGTATACCCACATATTCCATGCCAGATACACTGACCCCACTGCCAAAAACAAAGCAAATAATTCAGACCTCTGTTTAGTGGCGATTATGTTTTCTCATTGCTTGTTTTAAAAAATTGGGCTTTCTGGTGATTTCGTTCTAATGTATATCAGTCAGGACTTCATTTGGCTGGATGTGTCACAGACATGCCATCCACTGCAAACAGCAGCAAGTGGTGGTTTATTTTTGTCCCTTAGCAAGTGCAGAGTGGGAGCCCAGGCCAGAGCAAGGAAGAGCCAAGTTCCCACTGTCTACACAGCCATCCTCAGCCTGTGGCTTTCATCAAGGCTGGAGAGGGCTGCCCGACCTCTGGCATGGATGTGAGTTGGGGGGCGGGACTTGTCCTTGCCAAGACCCTTTGCCTTTTTCATGGGAAGGGAAGCCCTGCCCACCCCACCCCCCCAATCAGTGGCTACCCTTGTGCAAGATGAGCTGGGTATTTGAGCAAATCTGTCCATCTCTCTAGAGGAAGACAGGAGAGAAACAGTCATGGTAGATGCTGAATGAACCAACCTGAAGTGCTTCTCACATTCGTGGCTGATGAAATCGTAGTCTTGAAAGCCAAGGAACAGGGAATAGCCTTCTAACGCTGTGGCCCTGAGCACATGTCTGGTCTGGCCAAATATCTGTTGATGACGAAAGCACTTATGGCCCTAGAGCTTCAGCTCTATGGCAGGAAAGTGACGATTTCTCCAGAATCAGTTGCATACAGTATTCAGTGCAAAGGCCCATGGGTTCCTCTTCTCCCCTCTTGGGTGATGGGCAGGTGTTGGGGGTGATGTCCCCAGGTCCTCCCACTGCCTGAGGAGAGTCCCACCTATCTGTGGGAGGCCTTCCCCAGGTGGGCCCGCCCTCCACACTTGTACAGGGGCGGTGACTGAGCGTTTTACTGAGTGTGAGGGCACACCTCAAACACCGCTCCCCTCTTGAGGTGTGGGTGACGCCAAAATGTCACCCCACTAATACGTGACAGTGTGCTCTGTTGAGGAGAAAACACACAGGAACTGTTTTCACCCTTCTGGAAACTGTGATTAGAAAATGCAATGATGGCCAGGCTCGGTGGCTCAGCCTGTAATCCTGTGCTTTGGGAGGCTGAGGTGAGTGAATTGCCTGAGCCTGCGGGTTTGAGACCCGCCTGGGCAACTTGGCGAGACCTCATCTCTAAAATAAATTAAAAAAAATTTAACCAGGCATGGTAGCGTGTGACTGTAGTTCCAGCTACTTGGAAGGCTGAGGCGGAAGGATCGCCAGAGCTCAGCAGGTCGAGGCTGCGGTGGCCGGGAGCGGCCACTACACTCCAGTCTGGGCGACAGAGTGAGACTCCAACTCCAAAAAAAAGAAAAGAAAATGCAAGGAGATGGTCAAGATGCCAGAGTGGAGTTGGTAGGAGGACCCACCCCCACTCTGAAGGCCAGGGAGCCCCCACCAGCTAGGAAATGCTAACCTGTCCTAGTCTTTGTCCCAAATGGCTCTCTGGGGCAAGGGACCCATCTGGGGCTTCCCCATCAAGCCAGGGCCCTTCGAGGGACCCCTCCCGAGTCCCTGCAGTAGGGGATTTCCCAGAATCTTCCCACACCCCCAGGTAGCCTCGCCCTTAGCCATGGCCCCAGCTGCCTGTGGTTCACGACAGAGGTAGCATCAGGTGACCCCACAGGTGAGAGGTTTGCATGAGGTGAGAAGAAAGGGAAGATGAAACTGGAAAGCCAACAGGGCAGAGGCCTCACCAGAGCGCACGATCAAATATCACGGGGTGGAAACAGACTTCCAAGGCGAGAGAGGACGGAAAGCACAGAGCCTGAGGCAAATGGCCTCGATTCTAGTACTGGTGCCACAGCATGCAAGCTTCGTGACCCTGAATGAGCCACTCAAATTTCTCCGTGCCACAGTTTCTCCTCTTCTGTAGAATGGGCATAATAATATCACCTACCACACAAGGGTGTTGCAAAACTTAAATATGATAACTATAAACTACTTAAAAGCATGATCGATGCATGGCAGTGTTCAATAAATGTTAGTTATTATTATTTTGAGTTGGAGTCTCCCTCTGTCACCCAGGCTGGAGGGCAGTGGCATGATCACCGCTCATTGCAGCCTCAACTTCCTAAGCTCAGGTGATCTTCCCGCCTCTGCCTCCAGAACAACTGGGACTACAGGCATATGCCACCACACCGAGCTAATTTTTTGGTTTTTGCAGAGACAAGGTCTTGCTATGTTGCCTAGGCTAGTCTCAAACTCCTCAGCTCAAGCAATCCTCTTGCCTCAGCCTCCCAAAATGCCAGGAAGTCAGGCATGAGCCACTGTGCCTGGCCAATCGATGTTAGTTATTATTAAGTTGAGCTAGGTTTTTCCTTTTCTAAAAAGTTGGTTTCTACTAATCTTTTTCATATAATTTGAGTCTACACCCCCTAGTCCCCAACATACATCCACACATTCCCTCTCAGCAGGTAGAGGTTCGAGGCCTTAGCTCACTACTATACTCAGGTAGTCAATTGGAATCCGAGATATTTGAGAGTTAGAGGGGTCTTGGGGATTTTCTAAATCCTATGGTTTTCAACATCAGCTGGCTAAATCCCCTGGGAAGCCTTTAACAACCCAGTGCCCAGGCTGCAGCCCAGACCTATTAAAGCAGAATCAGGTATGAGAGCCAGGTGCGGAGGTGCACACCTGTAGTCCCAGCTACTCGGGAGGCCGAGGTGGGAGAGCTGCTCGAGCCCAGGAGTTTGAGGCTGCTATGAGCTGTGATTGCACCACTGCACTACCGCCTGAGTGATGGAGCAAGACCCTGTCTCAAAAATGGTAATCATGTTTTAAAAAGAATCAAGCATCAGTGTTGGGTAAGGCTCCCAGGATTCAGTGTGTGGCCAAGGTTGAGAATCGTGGTTTTGGTCCAATCTTCCCGGTTTAAAGTGAGGTAACTGGGCTTAACAGGGAAAGCTAGTCACAAGGGTCACCAAGGACCAGGACCCAAGACCCCTGTCCCGGTTACTGCTGATGGATTCCCCTCATCATCACATGCTCGGGACCAGCTCTGCATCAGAGGAAGTTCTGGCCTGGAGTCAGCCTTGTCCAGGGAGCTGCCCGGTGACTCCTTCTCAGCTCAGAGGCAGAGGGTCTGTGAGTGGAAGACTGTGACTGACTCAGGGCTCCATGTCATGCTGTGAGCCAGGGTCACCAAAGCTCAGACCCAACTTTCGGGAGACCACAGGGCAGCCGAGGGCCTCCCAGTGCTCTCTGGAGACCTTTGCCCGCTCAAGTCTCTGGTCCCTGGCAGGGTGGGGGTGCAGGTGGAAGGAACACCTGCCCAAGCCAAGCCCACAGGGCTCCTGCCCGGCTACGCATCTTTGGACCAATTGCTCAACGTTTCTGACCTTCTGAGAAAACAAGTGTCTGGAGGCGAATCCTTGAGCACAGCTGCACCTGCCTGTGGGCATCTGGGAGTGTGTGGAGCAGGGTGGTCCCAGGGGCTCAGTTGGCCTCCTCTGCAGAGGAGGGATGATGACAGCAATCCTCTTGGAGGGTGCTTGTGAGGAGCCCAGTGGGCCGAAATGAATTCCGAGAAGTAGGAAGCAGGTTACCAAGATGTCCAAAGGCCGGCAGCCTCCGTGCAGCGGCAGGAGATTGTGTGGGAGCTGCAACTCTCTCCCCTGACGGAGTCCAGGTTCCCAGCCCTGGTGGGGATGATTGTGGACCTCTGCCTCCACGGCAGCTCCCACTGTCACCTTTACCAGTGGTCCCTTCAGCTGTGAGCCCTTGGTGGAAGGACCAGGCCCCAGATCAACCACTTCCTTTAGCAAGGGAAGTCAAACCTCCCCTCCGTGTTCTCTCTCTCTCTCTCTCTCTCATAAGCTGCTGGCTGCATGGTCCCTGGCCCTAGGCGGATTTTAAGGGGCCCTGGCAGGAAGCAGTGTCACTTTCCAAGGTAAAGGCAGTTTCTCTCGTCACACTTGATTGTTTTCTGGCTGGAGGCGGCAGGCAGCCGCTCTGAATTTCTAGAGCTCTGGGATCCGCAGGGAGGAGGAGGCAGAGAAGGAGGCTAGAGGGAGCTCAGCAGAGCCTGCACCAGGAGGAAGGACCTGCCGTCACTTCCCGCAAGCTGGGCCGGCCTCTAGGCTGGAGGAGGTCAGAGCGGCCTCCCGGCCCCTCCCTTCTGCCGTGGGGTTTGCCCAGGCTCTTCAGAGCACAGGATTTACAGTAAATGTCACCAGTGGAAACTCTCGGAGGGGGCGAGGAAAACGGCTGGAGGGAGGGGCCGGGACTCCCGGCCCCCGGTTCCCGGTCTTACCAACACCCCTCGGTCTCCGGCGTGCTGCTTTATCTCACCTTTCGGTAAAGGGGATGCCCTCCCGCCAGGATGTGCCAGGAAGCAAACCAAATGGTCAAACAAGCCAGCCACCCCTTGCTGAAGAGGCCCGGGTGCTCAAGCCACTATCACAGCTTAGAGATGGGGGCTTCCCTTGGATGGACCCAGGCACATTTTCTAGCTCAGGAATCTGTCCTTCACAAGCCATGGGAGCTGGCTGATGGCTCCAGCCACAGTGGGAGGCCTCTCTGCCCCTTAAAAAAGAACCCTCGGAGTGGGAGGGCTTAGGGAGATTGGCAGTGTAACTGACAATCCCATCTCACTCCCTGGTTAGCTTGCAGCTCATGCTCCTGGTGAATTATTTAGGGCAAATTTTAAATGTCAAGTTATCTTACGTCTGCTCACCACCCACCATATTTCTGAGTCAACTTCTTCGTGCCAGCAGTTGACATCATCAGTCAGTCAGTCAGTCAACAAACATTTGAGTGCATGCTACGTACCAGGCATTGAGCCATGCGCTTAACCAATAGGCACTTAATCAGTGCTTGAGTAAGTGAAACAAACTTGATATCATACTTGGCCATGTTTTCCAACTCTCTTGATTCTTGGAATGACCTCAGGCAGTTCTTCAAAGTTCAGATTCCCAGACCTCACCCCTCACATCCCAAATCCACTGAGTTCGAATCTCTAGATTTTAGGGAAGGAAGGCCTGACATTATATTGTTAACAAGCCTTCAAATTAATTCTCACAACATGACAAGTTTGGGATAGTGGTGCGATTGTGGAAAACCTGGGTAAGGAGTGCCGATTTCTGAGTCCATCATTTTTTGAGTTGGAGTCTCACTCTGTCACCCAGACTGGAGGGCAGTGGCATGCTCCCGGTCACCGCAGTCTCGACCTGCTGGGCTCCGGCCATCCTTCCGCCTCAGCCTTCCAAGTAGCTGGAACTACAGGCGCTCACTACCACGCCCAGCTAACTTTTTGATCTATTGTAGAGATGAGATCCCGCCAAGTTGCCCAGGTGGGTCTCGAACCCGCGGGCTCAGGCAATTCACTCACCTCAGCCTCCCAAAGCGCAGGATTACAGGCTGAGCCACCGAGCCTGGCTCTGAGTCCATCATTAATTAATCAATAATCACACCCTGATAATTAACATTTACTGAAAAACAATTCCATCTCCAGAAAGTCCAGGAGAATCGAAATTCTCATGTGATTTTATGCTTCTCGTTCTTTGGCTCAATCAAACAGACCTTCTCTGCTAAGCACTGGGGCCCACGGAGGAAAGGCAGATTACGCTGCAGTCGAAAAGCAGCCTGACCTTTGGAAACCAGATCTTTTTTTCCCCTTTTTTTTTTATGAGTCGGAGTCTCACTCTGTCACCCAGGCTGGAATACAGTGGCACGCTCACAGCCTCCACAGCCTTGACCTACTGGACTCAGGCGATCCTTCCGCTTCAGCCTTCCAAGTACCTGGAACCACAGGCATGCACCACCACGCCCAACAAATTTTGTGATTTATTGTAGAGACAAAGTCTCGCCAAGTTGTCCTCTCCAGGCTGGTCTCGAACCCATGGGCTTGGGCAATCCTCTCACCTCGATCTCCCAAAGTGCTGGGATTATAGGCGTGAGTTTCTGCGCCCAGCCTTGAAATAGATATTTTTATAGGCCAAAACAGACAAGTACCAGCAGATTCATATGGTTCAACCTAATGGCTATGCACACACAAATGTGTACCCATATGGATGCACCCATATCCATCCCCAAACATATATGCACATGGCACACATTCCCATGTACAGGAAAATTCTCTGAAGCCCATCTCCATGGCTGTGCTAGAGAAGAACTAAGCTGGCCTCATGCCGAGCCCTCCCTGCCCCAACCCTGCCACCGTCCCTGACACTGTCCTCCATCCCTCCCCGCAGGAGAGCGAAGACCTGGAGAAGCAGAACGCAGCTCTGCGTAAAGAGATCAAGCAGCTCACGGAGGAGATGAAGTTCTTCACCTCAGTGCTGAGCAGCCACGAGCCCCTGTGCTCCGTGCTGGCTGCTGGTACGCCCACGCCCCCCGAGGCAGTGTATGGTGCCCACGCCTTCCACCAGCCCCACGTCAGTGCCCCGCGTTTCCAGCCCTGAACTGCACTCTGGAGGAATGTCCACAGGCCTTGGGAGGGGCCCAGACTGTGGCCAGGCCACCCATCCCTGGGGGCCTGTCTCCAGGAGCCTCTGCATGTGGCCACTCGGGCGCTTTGGGGTGCCAAGTGGCCCGGGTAGCACAGAGCTGTTTCTGGTTTGGCAGAGCCTGATTTCGGATGTCCACCAGCTCCGATGTCCACCCGCTCCCCAGAGATGCCAGGCCAAGTGCCCGATGGCCTGCAGGCCACTGCCTCACCCCACCACTGCCCCTGAGCAAAGGCAGCCACATCCCTGGAGGCCGCAGCAGGGCCTGGCAACACACAGCCCTGCCAAGCTAACTGAGGACAAAAGCGGCAGGGCCCTTCAGTCACCCTCAGTCTCTTCCCTGGTCCTCCAGAGGAAGAGCCACAGCCCGCTCCTCCCTGGTGGCAGCCGTCTTGGGGCGATGGGGGACGGGAGGAGAAGGCCCAGCCCCCAAGGTCAGCACCTCCTGGATCTCAGCTCTGAGCCTCTTCAGGCCTCCTGGGACGAGGCTGGCGTTGGTAATTATTAAACTCCACGGAGGTCACGTGATCGCCTGTGGCCTGTCTGCTGAAGGAGTCCATCCCACCGCCTCCAACGGCACGTTGCGGTCCTCAAGGTGCTCCCCGGTGAAGCTGTTGCCGGGGGTGCCCAAGCGTGGGCCCCGGCCGAGCCCCCAATCCACATCCTGGAGAGACAGCCTGGGAGGCCTTTCTCCTTCCAGGAGAAAGAAATCTCCCAGTGCAGGTCTGCCATCTTTGATCTCCCAATAAAATGTGGGGAACAGGGCTCCCCTTGCAGTGCCGAGACTCCATGCAACCTGGGTAGGGCCTCTCACCAGTTCCTCCTGGACCCACTTTTGGTGGCTCATGTTGCAAATAACTCTTTCCCACCCTGCTGCTAATGGGTGGAGCAAAGCGGCCCTCACCACCCCAGAGGCAGAGGCACTGAATAGAGTTGGTTTCCCCTCACGTCTTCACTTTGGTGCTGAGCAGCCCCGAGCCCCTGTGACGCCCGCTTCTGGGCCCAGTTCTCTCCGCTGCTGACCCTCCAGGCCCCGGCCTCTCGTGGGCAGGCTGCCTTCCCAGCAAAGGTGTCCCTCCCCACCCCTGCCTGAGCCCTGTGACTTTCCCCAGAAAGCCCCCCCGAGGGCACATGACCGGCCCGCGTCCTCCCAGTGACACTCAGGGCCAGGACTCGAAATGTGGAGCTCATGGGCACGGTTCCCAGCTCTCAGCCAGGACTGCTCTTCCCCTTTCATTCTCCACTTTCTACCGACCCCGGGCAGTTCCACTTCTCCTTTCTGATCAGCCTGGTGGAGGATACAGCCGGCTGGGCCCTGGGCAAGTGCCAATGCTGACATCATCTCTGAGGAGGGAAATCAAGAGAGGCAGTCATGCGTGGAGATTTGAACTCCTAGAACTTTGACCATGGAGGTCTTGCCAGCCAGGTTCTATCCCATGCAAGGCCCCTTTCGGTGACCCATCCTGAGCCCCTGCAGTGGGCCCAACCAGGTCTTCCACTCATGACAGGCTGATGGACCAGCTGACCCACTCTCCAATGCTTCCATGCCTAGGCAGGCACTCTCCATGCATGAAACTCATAGGACGTAGGACAATTGGGAGTGGTGGAGAGTGTGACAAACTGAGGAGTGAGTGTACAACTGTCCTTCACTTCTCTCTTGCGCTGCCACATGGGAATCCAGGCTGTGTTGCGTATCTTCCAATTTGTCAAGAAAAGCCCAAATCACAACTTCTACATGAAATCACTTCATTTTTAAAATACTCTGTAGACCAAACAGATACATTGGTGGACCAGGTCTGCTGCCCTCTACATTTGCAAGGCCTGTGGCAAGAATACAAACAGAGGCCACAAAACCCATGTCTAAATTTTTTTCTAAGAGATAGTGCTGTGGCATGATCATAGCTCATGGCAGCCTGAACTCCTGGACTCAAGTAATCCTCCTGCCTCAGCCACCTGAGTAACTGGGACTATAGGCACACCACCACACCTAATATTTGTTTTATTTTTTGCGGAGACAAGCTCTCACTATGTTGCCCAATCTGGTCCTGAACTCCTGACCTCAAGTGATCCTTCCAACTTGACCTCCCAAAGGGCTGAGATTACAGGCACGCACCACTGTGTCCAGCCCATGTCTAAATATTTCAATATTATAAATCAAGCTTATAAGTTGTTAACAAACTACATCCTCTTCTCCTCCCTGGACAAAGATCTTTTCATCACAACCTGAAAAGCCAGGTTCGAAGGTCGAATTCTTAGCCACTTCAGAATTTTGCATTGGCACAAGGTAGAGAGGGGAGAGACATCTCCAACCACAGCCTGCCCACCTCCTGTACCTCTCTTAGCTCCTCTTGTACCACAAGCAGCCTCAAGTTCATGTTGATGGGCATCCCAGCCTGGAAGACCGGGTTCCATCACGCTCTGCCACCACAGGCAGCCATCTCTTGGCCACCTCGTGTTCAGAGATGAACATAACAGTGGTCTGGTCTACACTCGGATAGAAGTATCCGGGACTTCACCTTCTGGGAGTCAGCTTGGGGATTCTGGTGTCCTGGGAATAGGCAGTCCGTTCTAAAAGGGGATACTGGGGCCAGATGCAGTGTCTCGCGCCTATTATCCCAGCACTTTGGGAGGCCGAGGCAGGAGGATTGCTTGAGCCCAGGAGTTCAACACCAGTCTGGCAATATAATGGGACCTCGCCTCTATAAAACCCAAAAAATTGGCCAGGGAGGGTGGCACACACAGCTACTGGGGGGCTGTGGCAGAAGGATCGCCTGAGCCCAGGAGGTTGAGGCTGCAGTGAACTGTGATCATGCCACTGCACTCCAGCCTGGGCAACAGAGTGGGACTCCAACTCAAAAATCAAACAGACTAAAAAGGGGATACAGAGCTCTGGGTAGGACCTCCTTAGTCCTAAGGCGTTCTTCCCCCATGAGAAGGGTTATCACAGGAGAAGGCCAGTGCCAGTCCCTGGAATATGGGGAGTCCAGGGAAGGGACGTCTTTTGCTTAGGTTTGAGCCTGGCCCTGCAGAGATAGGCCAGTTTGCTACACTGATCCAGATCAACAATATCTCCTGGAAAAGCCCAGGCTATGGGACAGCCCCAGGTAGCAAGAAATAGGCATAAGCTGGCCTTGTCATCATCTGTCACTCTGACATGAGGGCTCCTGGGGCATGTTTGCGTCCCCACCTACTGTCCTCGCATTGACATCTTCCTAGCAGTGTTATTCCCTAGGTGAGTGTCAAATTACGAGAAAGTCAGCTTTTCAGTCCTCGGGCTGAGAAGTGTAGGTGGGGAGGGGAAGACACGCTGTGTCAGTGTGCAGGTTGCAGGGTTGCATCTGCTGGACTGACACTTACCAGCAGTGTTTATTAATACCTCCAGCCGGTGCTGCCGTTGTGATGTGGCTTTATGGTGAGGGAGGTAAGACGGCTGGGTGCCCCACTTCTAGGGACAGGCAGGCTGCTCTAGCCCTCTGGCCTTGTTTCCATCTCCCCCACCAGTTTCAGTGCCCCAAAGCTGCTCGGGAATTCCAAGGGAAAAAAGGGGTTAGCCAACCAAGACCAGCACCAAGGTCATAAAGACTGAGCCCTCTTCTATCTCTGTTAGAGGGAATTGGTGGGGTTTTTTTGTTGGTAGCAGTGGTGTTTTTGTTGTTGTTATTTTGTGGGGGGTTTTGTGTGTGTGTGTGTGTGTGTGTTTTGAGTTAGAGTCTCACCCTGTCACCCAGGCTGTGTGCAGTGGCACGATCATGGCTCACCACAGCCTCAACCTCCTGGGCTCAGGCAGTTCTTCCACCCCAGCCTCTTATGTAGCTAGGACTACAGGTTTGCTCCACCACACCCGACTAACTTTTTTTTGTAGAGACAAAGTCTCACTGTGTTGTGTTGCCCGGGCTAGTCTCGACTCCTGGGCTCAAAGGATCCTCCCACTTCAACCTCCCAAAGTGCTGGAATTACAGGTGTGAACCACCACGCCTGGCCTGTGATTGGCATTTTGAAAGACATTTTCAGTTCAAAAGGGGAGAGTAATGCTTGACCCAAAGTAAAGAGTTTCTAGTGGTGGTATTTTGAGCCTTGTAGCACATTTATAAAGGGAATATTTCCTGGAGTTCTTGATATGAGAATGACTGGCTGGATACTGCGCTGGCCTCATGAGGGTACCAGGGGACTAGGAGGTGGAGGTGAGAGGGGAAGAGAGATGAATCTCTCCCACAAATCTTGGTGGTGTTTTTTTTTTAACTACTTGACATATGATTTGAGTTAATCCACTTCCAGGAAAATAAAATAAAATTCAAAAGTCTTATCCTGGTTTGAGCAATCTACTGAAAGGCAGAGAGAAGGAGCACCTGCTTAAGGGAATTAAGTAGGAAGATTTCTGAAGAGACAGATTGCTGGACTCGTCATCATGTCTAGAGTCCAAGGTCAGGAGGGTTGGCAGATGCTGGGAAGTGCCCTCCCAGAGCCATTTTCCCCTTCCTTCCTACAGAACTCTCGTTTTTTCTAGGATGGCAGTGTGCCCAGATAAAAAGGTTACATTTCCCAGAATCCCTTGCAGCTCAAGGTGGCTGTGTGACACAGTTCTGGTCAAAGAGCTATAAGCAGAATTTGCTAGGTAAGGTGTATAGAAAAGCTCTTTCAAAGGTGGGGCTATCTCCATCAGCAATGCCTTTCTCCTCTCTGCCTGGAAGGTGGTTGTAATGCTGGAGGTAGGGCAACCCCTTGGGACCATGAGACAACCAAATATCTGAAGGAGGAAAAGAGAACCTGGGTCTTGGTAACACTGCACAAACATGATGATTAAGAGCGCTGGACAGCTGCCACGGACATCTTCTAAGGGAAAGTAGAAAAGTGTCTATCAGCCAGGCTCGGTGGCTCAGCCTGCAATCCCGCGCCTTTGGGAGGCTGAGGTGAGTGCATTGCCTGAGCCCGCAGGGTTGAGATGAGGCGAGACCTCATCTCTACAATAAATCAAAAAAATTAGCTGGGTGTGGTAGCGCGCGCCTGTGCTTCCAGCTGCTTGGAAGGCTGAGGCGGAAGGATCGCCGGAGCCCAGCGGGTCGAGGCTGCGGTGGCCGGGAGCGGCCACTGCCCTCCAGTCTGGGCGACAGAGCGAGACTCCAACTCAAAAAAAAAAGAAAAGCGTTTATCTGGTTATGCCACCACGAGTTGATTTTCTCTTAAGTGCAGCTCAACTCAATTCTGTTGAATGCAAGAGTCGAGGGCACCAGCACCCAAATAAGGAACTTAAACCATTCCCCTAGCTCAGTAGTTCTTCACTGGGGGTGGTCCTCCCCACCCCCAGGACCTTTGGCAATGTCTGGAGACATTTTCTTTCTTTTTTAAAACATTTTTTAATTATTTATTTAACATTGTGGAGTACAATTCAGGGCTAGGTATACAAATATTCACTGTGCAGGTACCTTTAT
>NW_007251310.1:215620-222766 GCF_000164805.1 Carlito syrichta | reverse complement strand
AGTATTACGATAGATGTTCAAGGTCCACTTATGAGTGAGAACATGTGATACTCAGCTCTTTGTTTCTGTGAGAGATCACTCTGTATTATAAACTCTAATTCCATCCAGGTTGCTGCGAAGTTCATGATTTTGTTCTTCTTTATGACTGCGTAGTATTCATTGTGTATATGTACCACATTTTTTAAATCCATTCCTCTTTTGATGGACAGCACAGTTGATTCCATGTTCTTGCTATTGTGAACAATGCTGCGATAAACATACGTGTGCAAGTATCTTTTTCATAGAGTGACCTGAGTTCTTCCGGGTATATTTCCAGTAGGAGGATTGCAGGGTCATATGGAAGGTTGATTTTTAGAACTCTTTGGAATCACCACACTGATTTCCACAGAGGCTGAACTAGTTTGCACTCCCACCAACAGTGTAGAAGTGTTCCCTTTTCGCCACATCCTCTCTGGAGACATTTTCAGTTGCCGCAGCTTGGGATGGAGCTGCTAGCGGCATTGAGTGGCAGAGCCCAGGGATGGGCTGAACACCCTGCAAAGCACAGGGCAGCCCTGCAGCACAGCGCTCCCCCGTCCCCCGGGCCACAGGAGTGGGCACGTCCCTGCCTCCGGCGCAGCTTCCAACCTGCCCTGATGCCCAAGCCCAGCTCTCCTCTCCTGGAAACACGCCCTATGTCCTGGCTGGGTCGAAGGGCACGTCCTCGGCCACAGCCCGAGCTTTCCTTCCTCTGAGCCTTGCTGCTTTGCTTCCTCTGCCCAGAGCTGGCTCTTGTCTTTCCTGCAAAAGACTCAGGAGGCCCCAAAGTCTCCGTCTCTAATGAGCTTCCCCGAACATCCTACCAGGAGTGGCATGAGACGGTCCAAGAAGCATGACTTGATTGTGCCACGTTTGTTTCTTGAAATCCTACCCGTTTTTCTTCTTCTTTTTTTTTTTTAATTTTTAGGGTTGTAGAGATGAGGTCTCACTATGCTACCCAGGCTGGTCTTGAACTCCTGGCCTCGCGTTATCCTCCTGCCTCATCTTCCCAAAGCGCTGGGATTACAGACCTGAGCCACTGTGCCCAGCTGTTTTTCAAAATTCAGCTGAAATGTGGGATGACTTTAATTGAGACTCAGACTATTTTACTTTAGCCAGTTCATATTTATTTTAATAAGTTTAATGATTGTCTATTTATTATGATGATATGCATATTCCTTCAGATAAATTTAGCTCTATAAACAATTGAATTGATTTTTTAAAAACTATGCTCAAAACTGCAGTAGCTTATAAAATATCATTCTAGTTCGTGCACACAGTGTGTGATTATTTGCTTGTTTTTCTGCATTGTTGCTTTTTAAAAACTAGCATACAATCATTGTACAAATTCATGGGGTACAGAGTAAATTTCCACACATACGATGTGTAATGATCAAATTAGGGTAATTAACATAGCCATCACCTCAAACCTTTATGATTTGCATTGTGAACATTCAAAATCTGCTCTTTCAGCTATTTGAAAGTATACATTAAATTATGGTTAATTGTAGTCCCCCTACAGTGGTAGGGACATGCCTATCTACCTGGAATTTTGTATTCATGAACCAGCCTCTCCTGTTCTCTTTACCCCTTCCCTTTCCTGGCCTCTAGTAACTTCTACTCTACTTTCTATTTTTATCAAATAAACATTTTTTAAGCTTCCGCGTATGAGTGAAGACATGCGTTTATCTTTCTGTGCCTGGGTTATCTCCCTGAACCTGAGGTGCCCCGGCTTGCCCAGTGGCCTCGAATGAGAGGGTTTTGTTCTTCTTCGCGGCTGAAGCGCATTCCATTTTGTGTGTGCACCATGTGTTTATTGGTTCATCTGCTGCAGGCTGCTTCCGTTGATTCCGTACCTTGGCTATTGTGAATAGTGTTCAACTTGGTTGCTTTGCCACATGCTTAGAAGAGAAGGAGGAAAGGAGTGAAAGAGTTTCTGGGGGCGGGAGACCTCATGTTGTGTTTTTTCTCTGCTTTCACACCATCCTACAAACAACACAGAAGACTTTTGTGACCAAATGTGGGGGTTTCCCCCACTCATCAAGCAAGCAAACAGTTCTGCTCAGATGCCAGCTGGGTGTCCTCCAACTCACTTCTGACACTACCTGGACATGGCATCAGCTCGCACAGACTGAGGGCTCAGTCCCAGTAGACGGGCTCCCCCGCCCCCTACAGGTCGCAGGCCCAGACCTCCGGAACCTCCAGCTGACTGGCTTCAAGTCGGGTCCTCATGACTCTCTTGTTGGGTTCTGTCAATTTGCTAGAGTGGCTCAGAGAACTCAGGGAAACATTTCTGCTTACCAGAGTACGGACAAAGAGAGGTGTGGCGTGGGGTGCAGGGAAGGGCTGTAGATGTACCCATGCCTCCCCAGACACACCACCTCCCACCCAGGACCCTCCATGGGTTCAGCTGTCCAGAAGTTCTCAGAAGCCTGTCCTCTTGGGCCTTCCATGGAGACGTCATCGGGAAGGCATGCCTGACAACTGCAGAATTGGATTGGACAGGATGGGTAGGATCCAATGTAACAGGCGGAGTGGGGAAGTCCAGCAAGGTCTGTCTGTCTAGATTCTGCTTGGCCTCTCTGGCAGCATTCCTTCCTCCAGGGTCTGAGGCAGGACCCTTCTGAAATGGGGTCTCCTGACCTATAACCAGGAAGGAGAGGGAAGGTTGAGTCTTGCCTTGGGCCGGTGAGAGGCAGGCAGGGCAGGTCAGAGAGAGAGATTCTGTTTCCTGAAGCCTAAAGCACCAACATTGCAACAAAAGGCTATAACAAGGGCAATGGGTGTTATGAGCCAGGAAACCTGGATTAAACCATAGTTTTATAATATAAAATAAAATATAAAATATAATCATAGTTCCACAAAGATGAATAAGAACTTCGTGCTGTCCAAAACCAAGATCAGTTGTACTCTTCTTCTTTTTCTTTTTTTTTTTTTTTTTTTTTTGAGAAAGAGTTTCACTTTGTCACCCAGGCTGGAGGGCAGTGGCACAATCAGAGCTCACTGTAGCCTTGAACTCCAGCCTCGAATTCCTGGACTTGATCCTCCTGCCTCAGCCTCCCAAGAAGCTAGGACTACAGGCATGTACCACCACACCTGGCTGATTTTTCTATTTTTTGTAGAGACAGGATCTTGCTTTATTGCCCAGGCTGGTCTTGAACTCCTGGCCCCCAGTGATTCTCCTGCCTCAGCATTCCAAAGTGCCGAAGGTACAGGTGTGAGCCACCATAACCAGCCAGTTGTACTTTTCTTTTACTTAAAATGCATAGGCCAGGCACAGTGTCTCATGCCTATAATCCCAGCACTTTGGGATGCTGAGGTGAGAGAATTGCCTGAGCCCACGAGTTCGAGACCAGCCTGGGCAACTTGGTGAGACCTCATCTCTACAATAAATCAAAAAATTAGCTGGGCACGGTGGCGTGTGCCTGTAGTTCCAGTTACTTGGAAGGCTGAGGTGGAAGGATCGTCAGAGCCCAGCAGGTCGAGGCTGTGATGGCTGGGAGCATGCCACTGCACTCCAGCCTGGACGACAAGAGTGAGACTTCAACTAAAAAATAAAATAAAATAAAATACATATATTTAGCCAGGCTCGGTGGCTCAGCCTGTAATCCCGCGCCTTTGGGAGGCTGAGGTGAGTGGATTACCTGAGCCCGCGGGTTCGAGACCCGCCTGGGCAACTTGGTGAGACCTCATCTCTACAATAAATCAAAAATTAGCGGGTGTGGTATCGCGCACCTGTAGTTCCAGCTACTTGGAAGGCTGAGGCGGAAGGATCGCCGGAGCCCACCAGGTCGAGGCTGTGGTGGCCGGGAGCGGCCACTGCACTCCAGTCTGGGTGACAGAGTGAGACTCCAACTAAAAAAAAAAAAAAAAGTCTGGCTCAGTCTCAGGGGTCAGAGATGTCGCCCATTGGGAAAGGAAGGGCGCACAGGCAGGCCCACTCCAATTGTCTGTAGGATCCAGGATAAGAATATAGACACAAGCCCATATGCTTAAATATTTAAAAGTTATAACTCAGCCGGGCTCGGTGGCTCAGCCTGTAATCCCGCGCCTTGGGAGGCTGAGATGAGTGGATTGCCTAAACCTGCGGGTTCAAGACCCACCTGGGCAACTTGGCAAGACCTCATCTCTACAATAAAAATCAAAAAATGAGCCGGGCGTGGTAGCGCACGCCTGTAGTTCCAGCTACTTGGAAAGTTGAGGCAGAAGGATCGCCGGAGCCCAGCAGGTTGAGGCTGCGGTGGCCGGGAGCGGCCACTGCACTCCAGTCTGGAAATCTCACCTTTTTTTTTCTCAAGACAGTATTTGTCTTAGTCCATACGTACTGCCATAAAGAAATACCTGAGGCTGGGTAAGTCATTTATTTATTATTTTATTATTATTGTTTTTGAGTTGGGGCCTCACTCTGTCACCCGGGCTGGAGTACAGTGGCATGATCATGACAATCATCGCTCACAGCAGCCTCGACATCCTAGGTTCAGGTGATCTTTTCGCCTCAGCCTCCTGAGTAGCCGGGACGACAGGTGCATGCCACTATCCCTGATTAACTGCTTTATTTTTTGCAGACACAAGGTCTCGCTATTTCACCCAGGTTGGTCTCAAACTCCTGGATTCAAGTGACCTGCCCACCTTGGCCTCCCAAAGTGCTAGAAGTACAGGTGTGAACCACTGCGCCCAGCCGTGACTGGGTAAAGAAAAAAGGTTTATTTGGCTCACGGTTCTGCTGGCTGGAAGATTGGGCCTCTGGGGGAAGCTTCAGGCTGCTTCCACTTATGGAGGAAGGTGAGGAGGAAGGTGACAAGAAGCCAGCGTGTGCAGGGTTCACATGGCGAGAGAGGAAGTGAGGGTGGGTGATGCCCGGCTCTTTTTAGCAACCTGCTCTCGTGGGAACTAACAGAGCAAGAACTCACTTGCCAGCACCCCAGGGAGGGCACCCATCTATTCATGAGGGGGTTCACCCCACGGCCCAAACACTGCCCCTCAGGCCTCATTTCCAATACTGGAATGAAATTTCAACATGAGACTTGAGGAGACCAACATCCCAACTACGGCCACATCCATGTCAAAGAAGTGCAAAGCACTTCGCCTCTTTGTGCTGTGGCATTTGAAGACTGACGCTAAACTTTCCAAGTCATCTTGCAACTTGCCGCCATGGCTGCAGGTCCCCATTCCTGGAGATCATTTCTTCATATTTGGGCTTTGGTAACATTCGGTGGAAAGACCAGCACCAGGTCGCCTCCTCCATGCCCACCAGCATGACAGCATCGTCTCTGAGTGAAGTCACATCGAACATCCTTTGACGACTGGTGCTGGCACGATTGGGGTTTAAGGGTTACTCACGGTGGCTGTAGAATGAAGACCCAGGTACTCGGTGGGACCCAAGACCTCGCGCCCCTTGCCCCCCAGCTGACCTCACATGTCCTCTGTCCCTCTGCGCTGGCTTCTGTCCTTTGCCCAATTATCTATGTTCCCCCTGACCCAAGAGTCCTGCTCGTGGTGCTCAGCCCTAATTGGAACGCTCGCTCCCTACACTCTCCTTCTACCTCTGCATGTCCACCATTTTTTTTAGATTGAAAGATATAGTTTATTTAGAAAGAAAATGAGAGAGAGAGAGAGAGAGAGAGAGAGAGAGAGAGAGGAGATTCACCTCCCAAGGTATTTTAAGAAAATCTTAAGAAAATAATGGCGGCCATAGCTCTAAGAGTCACATGGTCAGACCAGAACTTAGTAAAGCAATGGTCCACGTCTACCTTTTCTTCAAACATCAGCTGAGAGAAGCTTTTCCTGATCCCCAGACTAGACCAGAACCCCACTTCCACATAGCTTCATGGCATCATATACCCTTCCCTCACAGCCAGCAACACAGGCAATGAGTAAAATTTCACATTTAACTGTGTAATTATGTGGTCAACGCTTGTCTCTGTGACTGTACCCTAAGTTCTGTGAGGACAGGGATTGCGTCTGTTCTGGAAACTTTCACAGCCCCTTGAAAAGCAGCACAGAGCCTGTCATATTGTCAAAATTCAGGAAATGTTTATTGGCTGGATGGCTGGATAGAGAACAGTGGTTGCCTTCTGGGATTGTAAAATCCAAGACAATTTCTATTCTGACAGTGGAATACGATGAACAAAAATTAAACCAACATGTGAACAGTAAGCACCAGTCAGATCTTCCAAGAGCAGAACTCTAGGGAAGGCACTCATTCCCACCACGATGGTAGAGATTGGGAATAGGAGCCCCAGATGGGCTGGAAGAGATTAGGATGGTGAGCTGTGTCTCCTGAGTCTCACTGTTATCTGGCTTTCAGCCTCATGTGTAGATGTCACCTACCAGACAGAGGCAAGGGCCAGGATCACAGTAAGAACAAGCTGGAGTTCTGCACAGAACCCTGTGGAAATACAGCTACCTCAGTTCACCCTGGGCAGCCTCTGTTTGATTACTCAAGAGTCCTGCGTCCCTGGTGAAGTATAATGGCGGCTGGTCTGCCTGCCTCGTTGCCAGACCCACAAATACACTCACAAACCCATCTTCTGAGCCAGAGAGGAAGAGGACGCTTTCCCAAGCAGCCTTCATAATCACATCTTGAAACAGAATGTCAGCCATGACAGTTTCTCCTGAGACCATTGTATTAGTCTGTTTTCTGCTGCTACAACAGAATATCCAAGACTGGGAAATTTATAAAGAAAAAAAAAACTGTATTTCTGTTGGGAGCCGGCCACGGAGGCCCACTGAGCGTTAGGGATCAGGAAGGGCCGTTGACCCTGAGACCACTAGGATGCGTTCGGGAGCTATTGACCCCATTTCCTCCCCCTTTCTACTCAGCACTAACCAGATTAAGCTCCTGTGAGCTCAAAACATAAAAACTCTGAGACCGGGACGAACACAAGCTAACTTTAGAAGCTCATTGCTCCCATTCTTCCGCAAACTGCAGTTTTGGCTTTCACACAACTTATAATTCAAACTCATGTCACATCTAAGAGCCTTAGTATTGGTCACAGGCTTCTGGGTCATGATCTTAGGATTTATTGAAGGTGTAAATTGTAGAATATAGTTTTAGAAGACAGTCATTTTGTTGAAAGAATGTGGCTGGGTCACTTGCAGGTAGCCCACTGTGCACTTTGGACTGGG
>NW_007251310.1:202763-215203 GCF_000164805.1 Carlito syrichta | reverse complement strand
GGATTAAGGTTTCTGGTGGGTGGGGGACGCCCCTCCCACATCTGACTTTGTGTATAAAAGACCCGTTGTAATTCCCAATAATACACACATTGCTTCTGCACAGACCGGAGTCCAGTCTCTTTCTTTCTCTTGCTCTCTCTCTCTCTCTTCTTCCCCCCAATCGCTGATGCCGTCTCCACCTTTGGGGTACTCTGAACCCGGCTGGAGCTGGTCTCTGGCATATTTCTCACATTTTTGGGGACTGGGAAGTCCAAGAGCATGACACCAATACCTGGCAAGGGTCATCTTATGGCAGAGAATGGAAGGTGGAGGTGAGCATGTGGGATGGGGGCTGGGGGCACAAACCCAGTCTCATGACAACGCACCCACTTCTGTGGTAACCACACTAGTTCACAGACCCCCTAATCCACGAGACCTGAGCGCTCATGACCTAATCACCCCTTACATGTCCTGCTTCTCAAACTGTTACAATAGCAATTAAGTTGCAGCCTGAGTTTTGGAGGGCACATTTAAACCACAGCAATCATTGAGAGATGATGATAAAGATGAGATGTCCACCTACATCATGGCCAAAACCACCTAGAGATGACTCAGGGTGGAGAACTAAGTGGCTGTCTAAGTAGGGCACTCCTTAACCCATGAGTGAGGACAGAGACTGTCTTCATCGTGTTGACTGCTATATCCCTAGTACCCAGACGAGCAGGCACTTAATATTTGTAGGTTTGATAAATGAACTAATGAAGGATAAATATGAAGAATTCATTTATGTATTCTCAACTCATTCTCTCGAGTCATTCATATATTCTCAACTCGTCTACTTCAGGTTGTACATTTTGTATTTGGACTGGCTAGTGTTACCTGTGGCCCCTCAGAGGTTTGTGTCTCATGGTTTATCCTCAGAGGGGTGAGAGGAACAAGGCCACAGGACCCCCAACTCCTGAGGAAGCAGGGCTGCCTGGGTTGATCTGGTGGCCACAGGAAAGTTGCTGTACAATGAGGATAAAGGTCTAGCTTGGTCTGGGTCTAATGCCTGGGGCCTGAAGATGGGGCATCACTGAACTGTGGCCTAGAATCGGAATGCAGGCAATTAGAGTGAGCTTGATCTGCCACACAGAATCCATTACTCCTTCTGGTACCAGAGTATCCTCTTCTGTGTGTAGAGCTGCCAATCAAAGTGCCTCGCCTTATCCGGGCAAGGTAGAGACATGTGACCCAGACAGAGCCAATCAGATTTTCTCCCTGGAATGACTTTTTTTTCTTTTTCGAGTTGGAGTCTCACTCCATCGCCCAGCTGGAGTGCAGTGGCACACTCACGGCCATCCCTGCGTCAACCTGCAGGGTTCAGGCGATCCTTTCGCTTCAGCTTTCCAAGTAGCCAGAACTACAGGTGTGCGCTACCATGCCCAGCTAATTTTTTGATTTATTGTAGAGACAAGGTCTCACCAAGTTACCCAGGCTGGCCTCAAACCATGGGCTCAGGCAATCCACTCACCTCAGGCTCCCAAGGTGCCGGGATTACAGGCTGAGCCACCAAGCCCAGCCAGTAATGACGTTTGAGCAGAGCAAGGGAAAGACCCGGAAGATGGTGGGAGTCCCTGGACTCTCACTGTGCAGCCCTGCCCAGGGAATTCCTCAGTGGAGAACCATGCTGGCTCCTTCCTTGCTCTTCGTGGTTCTCCAGCCTTCCTTTGAATTCTGTGAGCCACACACGATCCTCCCAACAAACTCACTTTCTGCTTAGGTCAGCCAGAGCAAGCTTCTGTTATGAAACCAAAGAAGGGTGACTCATGGTACCTGGGTTTCCCAGGGAAGGGGAGGGGTGGGTGCTGGCTCCTCACGCTCAGGGGTGACAGGAGGGGACCCCGGGGATGCCTTGTGCTCCATCAGAAACTGGGCTTTCAGCCAGAACCACACCGGTCTCTGGGGTGCCCGACCCGAACATGACCCATGGCCGCTTCTGGCAGGAACCCCGGGCTCAAATTGGAAAACCCCCACTGGGCCTGCAACTCAGCTTCCAGGCTCATTCCCTGCCCATTCTGTGCGGAGCTCCGCCCATCGGCTAAGGGACAATGTTCAAAATCCAGGCCGTAGACTGGCAGGCAGAATGGGGTTGGAGCCGGAAGAGGGTGAAGGCGCACCTCGTGTTGCTGCCGGAGGGGACCAGGGCAGCGGCCACCGGCCAGCCGGAATGTGGATATTTCAGTATTTCAACAACCAGCTGCACTATACCAGGTGGGTCCCTCTCCAGCATGCCTTCATAACACCGCCCTCCTCCCCCTGTGCCTGCCCACCAGAACCTGCAGGCCAAGGGCTCTGCGCAGAACGATCTCCCCACCGCAGGCTTCCAAGTAGCTGGAACTCTAGGTGAGTGCCACCACACCTGGCTAATTGTTTAATTTTTGTAGAGATGGGGTCTCACTGTGTTGCCCAGGCTGGTCTCAGAAAAGGAGAAAGAAAATGAAGAGGAGAAGAAGGAGTGGAGGGGGAAGGAGGGGAGGAAGCTGGGTCTCTGTTCCAGAAAAATCCCACCATGGACCTTCCCCTGCCCTCTCCCTCTCTCACCCTAAAATGTTCATCTGCGTGCTCATTTTAAGGAAGCATCAGGAGGGCTCTTGAAAGAAAAGGAGGTGCGAAATAAGGGTGACTTATGGAAGCACGAGGAGTCACCTTCTTGCTGGGGGCCGGACGATAGTGACTGTCATTGATTAGTTATCTCGTTTTCTGTTCACTCAATCATTTTAGAAACTGTTCTTATCCCCGTTTTACAGATAAAGAAAACAGATTCAAAAGAGGTTAAATGGTTTGCCCAAGGTCACAAAGCTAAGCTCAAACTCGCCTTGGCTCCCTCCAAAGCTGGAGCCATGCACTCAGGCTGAGTGCGCTGGGAGACTCGCCCAAGTCCCAGGATTACGGCCAGGGCCATGGGGACAGCAGACCCGGGTGGGTACTGCCACCTAGTGGCAAGACAGAGGACTGCGGAGACCAACCTCCTGTGGCTGCTGCACCCCTACCTCCCAGCCTGAGTGACTCGAACCCCGTGATCTGCTCCTGTGTTGGCAGAAGCTTGGATGGGGAGACCCGACCTCTGAATGTAAGCTGGCATCTGGCTGGGGGTCCTTACTCAGTATCCCAGAGCATAGCTCTGAAGAAGTGTTTGGGGTCTTTTCTCTTAGTTTTGAGACAGGGTCTCATTCTGTCACCCAGCTGGAGTGCAGTGGCACAATCAAAGCTCACTGCAGCCTCAACCTCCTAGGCTCAAGTGATCCACCCACCTCAGTCTCCCAAGTAGCTGGGACTAGAGGTGTGTGCCACCACACCAGGCTAATATTTTTATTTTTATAGAGATGGGGTCTCGCTGTGTTGCCCAAGCTGGTCTCAAACTCCTGGCCTCAGCCCATCCTCCTGTCTCAGCCTCTCAAAGTGGTAGAATTACAGGCTTGCGCCACCCACACCAGGCCTCTGAAGAGATATCTGAATGCAAGACCAGGGATTCAAATCTCCACAGGTTTGGGGATCACCTGGCCTCAAAACACAACCTCCGAAGATATTTTACTGTGAAGCCCCTGGCGAGGGCCATGACTTCTGCCTTCAGTGTGGGACCTGTATAGCCTCATTCACTAAGCACCTGCCAGCTCCCTGGCACCTCATTAAGCAGCTGTATCTAATTTCATCCAAAGTTCAAAGAGACCAACGGGGCTTGGCCAAGCCCACAGAGCAGAGACTTTGGCCCTGACCCTCAGACTCCAGGTACAGTGCTCTTCCTGCCCCAATACTCTGCCCCGCACCTGCTTTCCCCCAGTTCGACTTGCCCCGTGAAACCTTGTTTTTGTCAGTCTAGTCATCCAGACGTGATGACTCAAGAGCCACTGTAGGACAAGCTGTGGGGGGTGGGGGTGGGGCGATCTGTGTCAGCACATTGGCTTTCCTGACCTTTAAGGCTGTGAGGAGTCACCTCAACCTGAAACGTGTGGCTGCTGAGTATTTCAGTCTCAACCGAAACACGGACACGATCGGAGGGCAGATAAGCACAAGCCGTGCCCCTCCCTGGCGATCCACAGCCCTTTCTGGGGCTTCTCCCTTCTCCCAAACCCAAGGTCACCTGGAACGTGGAAGCCAGAGGCTGCATTTTCCTTTGAGATCGGCTCTCAGCATCTTGTTCCAAATGGAGGGAGGAGAAAGTGTCCCCTCTAGAAGGCAGGATGCTCTCAGCAAATGTGCCTTGCTCTGCCCCAAATTCATCTAGCACCTACTCTGACAAGTCCTCACAGGCTGCCTCCAACATGTATAAATTGTGTCAGGAAACCCACTCGTGTCAGGAAATCACCTTAGACGATGTGCTCTGTCGTGGTTGCCCATAGTGACAAAATAAACACAGTGGTGAGCTCTGCACCAAGCGCAGAGTGTGCACAGCGAGGGCAGATGCCAGGTGACACGCTCCAAAGCAGAGTTTGGGGCCTGAAACATGCAGGGTGTCATCTAAGTCAGTGATTTCTTACATCCGGGGATCATCGGGCTGCTTTGGAGATCTGATGCAAATGAGGAACCCCCCCCTTCCCTTTATAAAATACCTGTGCACCCATCAATTTAGATGATACGATTTCAGGGGTTCACAGAGTCCTGAAGCCCATTCATAGACCCCGAGGTGAAAGCCTCCGCCCATCAACACAGCAGTCACCCAAGACGCAGGATACACAATCCTGGGGGGAGCCATGGCCTGGAACGTGCAGCATCGGCGGGACCCAGAAGCTCTCGTGGTCATCACAGTGTCTGACACGGGAGGTGCCCATGCCCGCCAGACTGAGGCCACTGATTTGAGGCCAGCTCCGACTCAGGGCCACGTTGCTCTGTCAACTCTGACCAACGTGCGTCGATGGTGGTGGAGAGGAGCTGAGTAAGGATGAGGAGGCGTGGGCCTGGGAAGAAGGGGAATGCGTGTATATCACCTGATAACATTCAGGTTAGCCAGACTCGGTGCCTCAGCCTGTAATTCCACGCTTTGGGAAGCTGAGGTGAGTGGATTGCCTGAGCCCGCGGGTTCGAGACCCGCCTGGGAAACTTGATGAGACCTCATCTCTACAATAAATCAAACATTAGCCGGGCATGGTAGCGTGCGCCTGTAGTTCCAGCTACTTGGAAGGCTGAGGCGGAAGGATCGCTGGAGCCCAGCAGGTCGAGGCTGCGGTGGCCGGGAGCGGCCACTGCACTCCAGTCTGGGCGACACAGTGAGACTCCAACTCAAAAAGAGAAAAAAATTCAGGTTGAAGCTGAGTCGACTGGCAAGATAGTGCGCTAGCGAAATGTCCCCTGTGCATCAGGTATCCTCCGAGGGTGGTGGATGAATGACCCGTGTGGAAGCTGGTGGCCTCAGAGGCCGGTCCCCAGGGCCTGAACACCTCTCGGCTGCTTTCTGAAAGCAAACGACCTCTCCTGTGCCTCACCTGAGGCCTGGGTTCCTGTCTTCGTTGTCGCTCCTGGCACTCTTGAGTCCCACGTTTGGTCTCTAGGCTGGTGCAGACCTTATCCTGCCTCTGCACCTCTGCTCTGGAGGCAGCCGCTTCCCAGCACCTGCTGGACATTCCATTCACCCACAAAATGCTCTGACACCTCCCTGAGCAACACGCGCAGTTAGGGAGTGACAATGGAGGAATGAAGAGAGCCCCTGGCCCAATGGAAGAAACAAAAGCCCAGGAATGGATTATTCTAGTGAAGGAGTCATAGCTGTGGTCAGTGCCAAGAAAGAGGGCTGGGTGAGCATCTGGGACGCCTGGCCTATCCCAGGGAGGAGGGCAGCCAGGAAGTCATCCCTGAGGAAGTGGTACTGAAACCAGGCCTTGCCTTGCTGGGTGTGGTGGCTCACGCCTGTCATTCCAGCACTTAGGGAGGCAGAGGCGAGAGGATTGCCTGAGTCCAAGGGTTCGAGACTATGCTGGGCAACTTGGCGAGACCTCGTCACTACAAAAAATTAGCCCGGCATGGTGGCTCATGCCTGTGGTTCCAGCTACTCGGAAGGCTGAGGTGGAAGGCTCACCTGAGCCCAGCAGATGGAGACTGCAGAGGCCTTGAATGCGCCACTGCCCTCCAGCGTGGGCGACAGGGTGAGACTCTGACTCAAAAAAAGAAAAAGAAAAGGAACTGAGCCTTGAAGGGTGAGTAGAATGAAGCAGGTGGAGGAGGTGGGGAATGCATTCTAGGCGGAGGGAACAGCATATGCCCAGTGTGGCTGCATGAGGTGGGGAGATCGGCCTGGCCTCAGGATCCCGGGAGGTGCCCAAATTCCTGGGAGACGCTCCTCTTCTCCCTCACTCTACCGCCTCCAGAAGCGCAGGTGCTGCGTCCCCTTTCCTCAGAGGGAGGCCTGTTCTTCACAGTTGGTGACCCACGGCGTCAGCCGATACCCCCGACCAGGCCCCGCTCCCCTCCAGCCTTCTCCTGGAAACCTCCGCAGCCTCCGGACTGCTCCTTGGTCTGCTCCCAACACGGCAGCCGGGGCGATCCTGATCCCCAAGCCGCCCACTGAACTCTTCTGCTCAGCGCCCTCGCAGGGCTGTCGGTCTCACCCAATGCCCACATCCCCCCTAGGCCCACAAGACCCCACCCGAGACAGCCCCCGCCTCCCCGTCAGGCTGAGCTACCGAGCTGGCCTGTCCCTCCTTTCTAAAGACACCAGAGCTCAGTGCATGTGGGGGCAGGAGGGCATGTGGGAGTGGGGTGTTCTCAGTGAATGGGTGAGTGCTTCGGTGTGGTGGTACACGCCTATGGTCCCAGTTACTCAGGGGGCTGAGGTGGGAGGATACTTTGAGCCCAGGAACTCGAGGCTGTAGCGAGCTATGATCATACCACTGCACTCCAGTCAGGTGTGGTGGCTCATGCCTGTAATCTCAGCACTTTGGGAGGCAGAGGTGAGAGGATTGCCTGAGCCCAGGGGTTCGAGACCAGGCTAATTTTTTTATTTATTGTAGAGAGAGGTCTTGCCAACTTGCCCAGGCTGGTCTCAAGCACCTGGACTCAGGCAATCCTCTTGCCTCTACCTCCCAAAGTGCTGGGATTACAGGCATGAGCCACCGTACCCGACCATCCATGGTTTTTAACAGTTGCCCTGGCAA
The DNA here is from genome assembly GCF_000164805.1 of Carlito syrichta. NCBI lineage: Eukaryota > Metazoa > Chordata > Mammalia > Primates > Tarsiidae > Carlito > Carlito syrichta. Next base: position 208,100 of record NW_007251310.1, on the reverse strand, counting down.
CCAACAAATCTAGCTGCCATCACAGCTCTCCTATTCCATCATGCAAAGAGAGACTCATACCTCTGGGCTTTCCATAGAGTATGCAAAAAAAGATATTTTAATATCTTCTTCCTCTTTGACCCCTGTTTTTTAGTTGACTCTTTTTCATATGTATGAGGCAACTTATTTGGTTTTCTAATGATTAAGAAGTATTTAAAATAGGTATAAAGCCTATGAAGAATAACGTTGTAGACACTGATAAACACACCCAAAGACATAAAATGTGACCCACATGCATGGGCCTTGTCTTTAGAGGAGGCCTAACACCATCTGAGGCCTTTCCAGATGGACTCACCCATTTCCAGGGAACTGAAAAATCAATTTCAAACCATGTAATCCAGGCCTGAGCCTGGCGTCAACATGTCCAGGTCGGAGGCCTTCCTCCTCTGTTCTTTCCTAAGGAGACCAGGTCTTCCTCTTCCTGGAGACCTTGCAGGCCCTGAGTACATTTCCTTCGAGGACGGGCTTGGGGAATCTCTGAGCTGAGAGCACCGTGGAGGGGAAGAAACCTGGACTCCCAGTGAGATAGGAACACCTTCCTACCTGCCCCACCCTATGGGCCCTGTGAGGTGTGGTGGCAGGGTCCAAACACCATGGGGGAGACACCCCAGAAAGAGAAGGGAGCCGGGCTCGGTGGCTCAGCCTGTAATCCCGCGCCTTTGGGAGGCTGAGGTGAGTGGATTGCCTGAGCCTGCAGGTTCGAGACCCACCTAGGCAACTTGGCGAGACCTCATCTCCACAATAAATAAAAAAAAATTAGCTGGGCATGGTAGTGCGCGCCTGTAGTTCCAGCTACTTGGAAGGCTGAGGCGGAAGGATTGCCGGAGCCCAGAGGTCGAGGCTGCGGTGGCCGGGAGTGGCCACTGCACTCCAGTCTGGGCGACAGAGTGAGACTCCAACTCAAAAAAAAAAAAAGAAAAGAGAAGGGAAAGCAAAAGAAACAAAAGAGACATAGCATCCAGAACAAGCTGGACGTATTTTCATCATTTTGAAGCCATGTGTGGCAGGACTTGTCTAGGAAACGCATCCAAGAAGTCATTCGGTCAGCCCCCCATCTGACTGACCTTCTGTGAGACACACAGAGAACTAGGGACTGGGGTGTGAATGCAAGCAGGCCAGGATTCATACATTCGAGGAGTTCATCATAGTAAGTGGATCACTTGAAGTAAATAGGACTGGGCATGGTGGTGCACACTGGCGGTCCGAGTACTTTGAGAGGCCAAAGCAGAAGGTTCACTTGATGTCAAGGGTTCCAGCTTGGGCAACATAGTGAGATCTTGGCACTATAATAAACAAACAAACAAACAAATATAAACAGCTGGGTGTGGTGGGTAGAGTCTATAGTCCCAGTTACTTGGGAGGCTGAGGCGGGAGGATTGCTTGAGCCCAGGAGTTCGAGGCTGCAGTGAACTATGATTGTGCTCTGCACTCTAACTTAGGCAATTAGACCAAGACCCCGTCTCTAAAATAAATAGACTGGGCATGGTGGCTCATACCTGTAATCCCAGCATTTGGGAGACAGAGACAGAGGCAGGAGAACTACTTGAGCTTAGGAGTTCAAGACCAGCCTGGGCAGCATAGCAAGACCTCATCTCTACAAAAAAATCAAAAAATTAGTTGGGTATGGAGATGCTTGTCTGAAGTCCCAGTTACTCAGGAGGCTTACTTGAGCCCAGGAATTAGAGGGTGCAGTTAGCCATGATCATGACACAGCATTTCCAGCCTGGGCAACAGAATGAGACACTGAGGGAAAAAAAAGTAAAATAAATACATAAATAAATAAGAAAAAATTACGATACAGCATGACAGGAGCTACCACAAAAGTGCACATGCAGGAAAGGAAAGAAGCCTCTGAATCATACCTAGGGTATGGGAAAGGCTTCCAGGAGGAGGGGGTGTATCTCAGGCTTAAAATGTATTTTAACTTTTCTTCCTCTCCCTTTCTTAGTCTTAAGCATTGAAACATGTTTTAGAATCGTCTTTGTATGCTTACTAAGAAATCCTAGAGGGCTAATCTTAAAACAACCTGATTGCGGGATCCACCTGCTTGCGGGGAATCACAAGATAGTTGATCCATAACGTGACTGCAGCTGAGATAACACCAACCAGACTTCTGGGAGGATCATCACCCAAGATAGACCATCGAGATACACCCTGTGCCATGCCGGCATGTTTCCCCATACCAAGTTTCTCTGTCTAAATCCTTGCACTCAGGTTAAAAGTCTGAAATGGTTTCTCTGAGGCATGAACCTGGCCATTTCCCCATCTGCTTGCTTTTGAAATAAAATCACCTTTCTTTCACTATAGCTCATGCTTATTTCAACGTACAAGCGTTGAGTGACTGAGCTTACGGTGGTTAGAGGGGGCACTTGCTCTGCACTGTGGAGCGTGCTATCTGCAGCGGTGGGAGACACAGCCAGAGCAACATCACAAAGACGTGTGTGCCTGCTGAGCGACAGGAACGGCTACGGGTTGGGAGGAGTCCGGGCGGGGAGCAACCTGCAGAGGACTGGAGAGCCCCGTGGCATGGTACAGTGCTCAACAGGAAGGTGCAAGGGCCACAATGGAGGTGAGAAGCCAGAGAGTGTAAAGTAAGTGGTGGTGATGGGAGAGGAAAGCGGGAAGGCTATGAGGAGTGAAGCATCCGGGCGGGTGGAGAGTGAGGAAGGGGAGGAATCTGAACAGTTCTTGGGCACTGGATTCGCTGACTGAGACCCAGCCGAGCTATTCATCCACAGAGAGAATTCCAGAGAAGTTGGTCTTGGCATGGGTCTCTGGATGATGGGACAGAAGTTGAGTAGTGAGCTGAAGGGATAAGATCCCACAGACTCTACAAGCATGGAATACATTTGAAGCAAAAAGAAGGTCAGAGAAGGGTCAAACAAGATTTGGGTGTGGGGAATGGGGCCTCTGGCCATGCTCTCAATTTTTCTGAGGTGACGCCCTGGTGGAACTTTGGAGGATACGGCCAAGAAGAGGCATCCCCGAGGTCCCAAGGTTGGAGTCTTGGGTGTCCTTCTCAGTACCAAGAGTGTAAAAGCCAGGATGGGATAGAGCACGCCCCCTAAACGTCACTTAAAGGGCCTGGTGTAGCAGCTGGATCTTCATTAATTTTTTTTTTTTTTTTTTTGAGTTGGAGTCTCACTCATCCAGACTGGAGTGCAGTGACATGCTCCCGGCCACCACAGCCTCGACCTGCCAGGTTCAGGCGATCCTTCCACCTCAGCCTTCCACATCGCTGGAACTACAGGCATGCACCACCATGCCCGGCTAATTTTTTGATTTATTGTAGCGATGAGGTCTTGCCAAGTTGCTCAGGCTGGTCTCGAACCCATGAACTCAGGCAATCCTCTCACCTCGGCCTCCCAAAGTGCTGGGATTATAGGCGTGAGCCACTGTGTCCAGCCAATTTTATTCCATTTTAAAATTGTAGGGTTTGTTTGTTTAAGAAGATGAGTTATGCATAGTTTAAAAAATTAATACTGGGCATGGTAGCAGAAGAAATCTCTCCTGGAATGTTCTGACCCAATTCCATCAGAAAAGTCTGTTTTCTGTGCCTGGCATGGAGCTGTCCCACTGGGACTCTCCTTTGGCTTGGTGATTCCCGTTGCCTGCCTCTTGTGTTGGATTCCACGTTTCCTCCGCCTTGTCTTTTACTCTCTCCAGGTTTCCCTCCTTGTTTTGGTGGGGCACATCCTTGAGCAGCTTCCAGAGTGATAGGATAAGGCAGTACCTTTTTTTTTTGAAACTTTGCATGTCTGAAAAGGTTTGATTCTCTTCTCAGACTTACTTTTTTGGTAGTTTGGGTGTAGAAATCTAAGCAGGAAATGCCTTCCATCAAGGCTGTTTCACTGCTAGTTTCTGGACTCGATACCTGTTTTGTTTTGTTTTAATGTCTGAAAGCCTGTTGAATCACCTCTTTGTCCTTAGTCAAAAGGACAAAAGACCAAAATGGATTTGATATATCCAAAGAGCAGCCATTTTAACATTGCTTAGCTTTGTCATGTTTTTCTAGCAGTTGCCCTCTATCCATAAGCCAAGGACAGAACCAGTTTCTCAGAGGCAGCTATTGATAATTGTTTTACAACCCCCTCCTCATCTTGTTTTCTATTAATTAGCTTTTCTATTCCAAGTATTTGCCTTCAGTCATAGGAAACCAAGTTAACCCAATCAGCCCTTCATGACACACATAGACCCCCATCACCTTGGCAACAGCCATGTGACTAACCTACCCATCTGCCTGCTGTCCAGTACCTGTGCTTAGCTGTCCCTTCACCCAATCACCTTAACGACCTACCCCCACACCAGAAAAAAAAAAAAAGGTTTAAAAAGCATTCAACCTTAAGCAGCCATCCGCCATTGCTTTTGTTAAGCTCCGGCCAGGCCATGTTTTTCCCCAAGCTTTGGTCCCCTCCTCTACCATGGAGAGGTGAATCTTCTCCCTCTCTCTCTCATCTACTTTCTAAATAAACTATATTTCCCAATCTAATTTCTGTGCAATTCTTTGCATCTTACACGTGGCGCTGGATCACAGACCCTCCCCCACTGACCTAATACTAGTGTTCTGAAATCTCACAATGATGTGTCATACAGCTCACTTCTACAAGATGTATTGAGAGCGTGCGTTATGAAGTTCATCTCACTAAACATTCTAGGATATACAAAGATGTACAAAGTCCCGAGACAGCTAAAAGTCTGAGGGCAGTGCTGGAGGTAAGGCAAAGCACATATTGCATATCGGTGAGCATGCAGTAATACACATGTGAATCACACATACAACAGTTGTAAGGGCAACATTTTTACAGATTCCACGTGGTAGTGTTATGTTAAGGGGAAATAATCCAGGTTCTCAACCTGATTCATTGGAAATTTAGCCCTCCCAGGCATTCAACAAACTCCATGTCTCTCACCTCTGTAGCCCTATTTAGCTGGTAGTAAGCGATCAATAAGGGGGTGACATTTTGACTTCCAGTCCTGTTTTTACTGCCAGGAATTGCTTGTAGCCTCCAGGGGGCAGATTTGGGTACCATTCATTCTGCAGAAGGCAAGGAAAGCTTGAGTTCAAGGCCAGAGTTCTCCCTCAAGCTCCTGGGGTGTCAGGTGGGATAGAGTCAGGAACCAGAGCCCCCTTTCAGGATGCAAAACCTAAAATATATTTCTTCTTCTCCTTCAGGGTGTACCTATAGGTGCTTACTTGGCGAGACCTCATCTCTACAATAAAAATTTTTAAAAAATGAGCCGGGCGTGGTAGCGCACGCCTGTAGTTCCAGCTACTTGGAAGGCTGAGGCGGAAGGATC
>NW_007251310.1:199301-202743 GCF_000164805.1 Carlito syrichta | reverse complement strand
AACACACACACACACACACACACACACACACACACACACACACACACACACACATATATTATACAGGTAGTGCTGCTCAGTAAATGCTTTTCCAACAAATGAATACAAAATATCTATGCAATATCTACCCAATATTTATAGAACTATATGCCCCCCGGTGGGAGTTAGCCTTACCTTAGTGGCTGCCAGAATATCATTTTTATTATTGAGAGCAATTTATGCACATTACGTTGTTTTACTCTCACGACAATCCTATAAAGAAAATATTTCTCTTTCCTTTTTTTTGAGTCAGGGTCTCTTGACTCCAGCTCTTGCCAAGGCTGGAGTGCGGCACCATCACAGCCTCAACTTCTGGGCTCAAGCGATCCTTCCACTGCAGCCTCTCAAGTACCCGGGACTACAGGTGCGCGCCACCATGCTCAGCTAATTTTCTTATTTTTTGTAGAGATGAGATCTTCCTAAGTTGCCCAGGTTGCTGTCGAACTCCTGGGCTCAAGCAATCTTCCTGCCTCAGCCTCCCTAAGTGCTGAGAATACAAGTGTGAGCTACCACACCTGGCTGAGGCAGACATTTTTCATCCTCATTTGTAGATTCAGAAACTGAAGGACAAAGAGGTTAAGTGACTTGCCCCAAATCACAAAATGACTAATGACTGATGGAACAGAGTTTCCAGTTTGCACAGACCCAGTCCAGGATCCACGGTCGATTCAACTCGTTATATCACAAAAGCAATTCCAAAGGTCACTTGAATCCTAGAGAGACCTCTTAGGATTTGTCACCAAACTGAAGTTCTGCCTGCCCCACAGGAGCTCAAGGTAGAGGCCAAATGGAAGGGGAACAGGTCTTACTGCTGCCTCTGATGCTAATGAGCCGTGGGACTCTAACACACCCACTTCTCCTGGCCTCGGTTTTCTTGTCTGTAAAATCAAGTTAGGAATGTGTTCTGAGAGTTGGAGGGAGCTCCTTGGTGACCTAGGGACAAGAAGCAGGGAGGAGCATCAGACACCTTGCAAGACACAGGGGTTCCATGCTCTCTGGAGCATGATGGGAAATGCTGGAGCAGCTCTCAGAACACCGGATGGTTTATTGGTGTAAACAACCTCAGGTGGGTATAAACTCCCTCTCAAACATTCTATTATAACACAAGAGCCCACAGTTTCTATCCTAAAGGGGGTGCTGCCATGCCGGGAGTGACTGCTTCTGGTTCTCCTGGAGGACCCACCAGGGTGCTCCAACTTGGCTGTGCACTGGGATACCCAGCTCCACCCTCAGAGACTCTGATTTGGGGTGTGGCCTGGGCATCTGGAGTGAGTCCCCCATGTGATTCTTTTTTTTTTTTTGAGTGGGAGTCTCGCTCTGTCGCCCAGACTGTAGTGCAGTGGCCGCTCCCAGCCACCGCAGCCTCGATCTGCTGGGCTCCAGCGATCCTTCCGCCTCAGCCTTCCAAGTAGCTGGAACTACAGGCGCGCGCTACCACACCCGGCTAATTTTCTCATTTATCGTAAAGATGAGGTCTCGCCAAGTTGCCCAGGCGGGTCTCGAACCCGCAGGCTCAGGCAATCCACTCACCTCGGCCTCCCAAAGGCGGGGGATTACAGGCTGAGCCACCGAGCCCGGCTCCCCATGTGATTCTAATGTGCAATCCACGTGGAGCACCACTGCCCCAGATTTTTCTTCTTTTTTGGTCCGAAATTTTAAAAAGTTAAAAAGAAAAAAGAAGCAGCAGTGGCACCCAGTGATTCTCTAATGTGCAGACAAGCCTCCTGGGCATTTGTTAAAATGTAGCTTCCATTAGCAGGACTGGGTGTGGTGGTGCTTGCCTGTAGTTTTAGCTACTTGGAGGGCTGAGGCAGAAGGATCACCTGAGCCCAGCAGGTGGAGGCTGTGGTGGCTGTAAGCGTGCCACTGCACTCCAGCTTAGGCAACAGAATGAGATTCTGGCTCAAAAAAAAAAAAAAAGAAAGAAAGAAAGGCAGCTTCTAATTCGGTAGGTCTGGGTGGGACTGGCATCCTGTTCTTGGTGAGTTTTTTTGTTTGTTAGATCCTGACACTCTGGGGAATTCTGCCCTTCTACAAGCTCCCAGGGGTGCCCCTGGGCTGTCTACAGACTACTTGAATAGCCAGGGTTGAGCGACTACAGACCCCAGTGAGAATGATGACTCTTCACACCAGCTGGGACCTTAAGGACTTCACTTCTGTGAGCCTTTTTACTTATCTGTAATATGCAGGCCAGCAATAGTAACATGACAGAAGTCTTGGGATGCTTAAATGCGATGATGCAATTAACATGCTCAGGATAGAGTTACACATGCTGACTTTTTTGTTAGGAGAGCCAGCACTCATGGAAAACTTTTTAGGTCAGGAATGTTCTAAGGGCTTTCATGCTGGAACTCACTCGAGTGTCAAAATAAAACAAAAAAACAAATTAGCCGAGCGTGGTAGCCCCTCCTGTATTTCCGGCTACTCGGAAGGCTGAGGCGGAAGGATCGGCGGAGTCCGGCGGGTCGAGGCTGCGGTGGCCGGGAGCGGCCGCTGCCCTCCAGTCTGGGCGACAGAGTGAGACTCCAACTCAAACAAACAAAAAACACCTAGAGGTAGGTGCTATTATGTCCTCAATCCCACTCTTTATCACCGAGGTATAAAGAGGTGGAGTAACTATCCATCTACAGTGACTCACCTCGGAGTAGCAGTACTTGAACTCAAGAATGTGTGTGTTTTTTTTTTAAGACGGGGTCTCTCTGTGTTGCTCAGGCTGGTCTCCAACCCCTAGCCTCAAGCGATCCTCCCGCCTCGGCCTCCCAAAGTGCTGGAATTACAGGCGTGAGCCACCGTGCCGGCCAGAATTTGGGCTCTTTACCAGATCCCTCGCCAGGGCGGAAGCGGACCAGCTCAGGTTTGACTCTGAGATGGACACCGGCAGGTGGCAGCCTGAGGCTACGTGGCCGCAAAGACCCGGTCCCCGCACACGCCCGGAGCCCGCGTGGAGCCGAACCGCGGACGGCTGCTTAAGCCACTACAGCTCGCCTCTGCAGCCTGGGGTCCTCACCTTGGAGGCGCCCGGAGCCCACTAGGAGTAGTGGCCCCGCAGAACAGGTTCCAACGCAACTCCCCAAGGCAAAGCCACGTCTGCGGAGAGGGCAGGGGCAAAGCGCGTTTCCCGCACCCCCCCCATAACCTTGGAGCGCGCGACCAGGCCTGGAAGTCGGACACCTCTCGGTTCACCCTGAAAGTTCCGCAGGGCTTGGAGCCAAGAGGGAGGAAGTTGGGGAATCGCTTGGGCGCTCCAGGCGCTTTGGCTGCGCCCGGCGCGGTGCACCCGCGCTGGAGACGCGGACCCGCCCCGGGAAGAACTTCTTTGGGAAAGGATCCCACGGAAGGGAGGAGGGGACCCTTTGCGGGGTCCGCTGGGGGTAGGGGAGCAGAGGAATTTGAGCGCGGTACA
>NW_007251310.1:185319-199220 GCF_000164805.1 Carlito syrichta | reverse complement strand
CTGAGTGGCTGCGCCCGGAGCCAACTTTCTCCGGGACCGAGCGCGCCGTGGGGACCCAGCCAGGAGTGACCGGGAGCGGGCTGGGCGTCCGCGGCCCGGGGGCAGCGACCGCCGCGGGGGGATCAGAGCGCCCGGAGGAGCAGTGGGAGCCGGGGCTCGGCTGAGCGCAGGGAGCCTCACGCGAGACTTTTACGCAGCCCCGGGTCTCCGTGGCCTCTGGGACGGGCGCGGGCAAGCGTCCCGTCGACGCAGAGACACAAGCCTTGGCCACTGTCCCCGAAGACGACCGCAGTCCTCGGCGCTTCTCCAGCACCCCAGGGGAGGCTGTGGCCATGGTGAATGAGGGTCCCGGCCTGCAAGAGCGCGATGAGCCCGCCAAGTCCGAGCCCGCCCTCCCAGCGGACCCCACCGTCTCCATTCACCCCAGCGTCTCGACCCACCCCAGCGTCTCCATTCACCCCAGCGTCTCGGCGCACCCCAGCAGTTCCGCCCACCCCACCGCCTCGGCCGAGCCCGGGGCCTTGGCGCAATCCAGCGGTGCGGGCACCGAGGACCTAGGGGTCATCAAGGTGAGCCGGCGCCGCTGGCCGGTGGTCCTGGTGTTCAGCTGTTACTCCATGTGCAACGCCTTCCAGTGGATCCAATACAGCTCCATCAACAACATCTTCATGCACTTCTACGGCGTCAGCGCCTTCGCCATTGACTGGCTGTCCATGTGCTACATGCTGACTTACATCCCCCTGCTGCTGCCCGTGGCCTGGCTGCTCGAGAGGTTCGGCCTGCGCACCGTGGCGCTCACCGGCTCGGCGCTCAACTGCCTGGGGGCCTGGGTGAAGCTGGGCAGCCTGCAGCCGCACCTGTTCCCGGTCACCGTGGTGGGCCAGGTCATCTGCTCCGTGGCCCAGGTCTTCATCCTGGGCTTGCCCTCCCGCATCGCTTCCGTCTGGTTCGGAGCCAACGAGGTTTCCACCGCCTGCTCCGTGGCGGTCTTCGGCAACCAGGTGGGTGGAGGCGTCCTGGATGGCTCCGGGTGGGGTGGATGGACCTGCCCGCCCAGGGCAGGAGGCTGTAGTTTCCTGACTGCTCAACAGCCTTTGTGACTCTGGGTGACTTTGTGGCTGGGTGTGACTGGCAGTGTGAGTGGGTGATTGTGACTAGGTGACCCTGTAAGAGAGGTGGGAGAGAAAAGCAGGGGGCCACCTCTTGCATCCACAGGCCCTCCTCCCCACAGAAGGCATGCTTCTAGAAAGTACATTGCCTTAGCTGTGCCATCCCTGAACCCGTGGGGGTCCACCAGCTCAGCCCTGCAACTTCAGGAGCTCTCCTTTATCTGGCAACAGCTCCTGGGCACCAGACCAGTCTGGTGTCCTCAGAGTGTGGCCGTGTTTTTAGCAAGACCAACCAGCTTTCCTAGAGTGCTGTATGTGTCCTGTACTTCATAGACTTGCCGAGCATGCCGGTGGTGGTTGGCACTGTTTTTACCTTCTTTCATTCACAGCTGAAGCCAGGACAGTGGGAACAATGCTTTGTGCCAAACTCCTTCCCTGGGATTTAGAGCCAAGTCCAGCCGGATGGAGTCGAAATCTCGTTCTGAATGTCCAAGGCCTAGGGGAGCTCGCTCGTGTCTTCATCTTTTTTCTTTCCGTGTTGGGAAGGGAATCGGCAGTTCTTTGCATTTCGGTGTGGTTATGATCCAGAAAGTTGGGCATGTTGTGAATCGGATTGCCTTCTCCACGTATGTGAAGCAAATATTTATGACAGCACTTGAAACAGACTTTGGTGAGCACAGCCCTGGGGTCTCGCTCCTTGCCAGACTTTGGTGAGCACGGCCCCGGGGTCTCGCTCCTTGCCGTCCTGGCTGGGTGCCTAAGGACCGATCGGCAACCCTTAGCTCCCACAGGCCTGCTTCTCCTCCCTGTTCATTTCATTGAGAACATTTAACCTTTCATTTAGAAATGTTTCCTTTGGTAGAGAAACTTCCCACAACGCCTCTAACGGTGAATTTCCCTTCTGTTTGTCTTTCCATCAGAAGGTAACTTCACTACACTGCCCTGTGCCACTGAGTTCTGCCACTTGGGCCCCAGCCTAAGCAATTAAAGAAAGCAAACAGAGGCCACCTTTTGCCCACAGCCAGCAATGTAAATCCTCTGTCCAGATTTATCTTGTGGGTTTGCATATTTTGAAGAGTGAATTGATTTGAGGCCTGAAGATGAAACTAGATGGACTTTTTTTTCAGGATAATTTAAAAGTAGGGATTGAGGCTGGGCTCAGTGACTCAGTCTGTAATCCCAGTACTTGGGGAGACTGAGGCAAGTGGATTGCCTGAGCCCGTGGATTCGAGACCCACCTGGGCAACTTGGCCAGACCTTATCTCCACAATACATCAAAAACTTGCTGGGCATGGTAACGCGCGCCTGTAGTTCCCGCTACTTGGAAGGCTGAGGCAGAAGGATCACAGGAGCCCAGCAAGTCAAGACTGCGGTGGCCGGGAGCATGCCACTGCACTCCAGCCTGGGCGACAGAGTGAGACTCCAACTCAAAAAAAAAAAAAAAGCAGGGATTCAGGATATTAACCAACCACCTATCTTCATCCTCCCTGCTGCCCTGCAGGTGGGCCTGGCTCTAGAGGGTTTTCTTGGTGGGTCGGGGAAGTCAGGAGGTGCTTCTCACCTTCAGGAGTGTAATCTCCCCGTCAGCAGCCCAAGAGGATTCAGTTAAGGTCAAGTGCTGCTTGCGGAGGGAAAGATTGCTAAAGCATTGCTAACTGGGAGAAGCCTTCTTTCTCAAGCTTGGTGTTGGGAGAGTCTAACACTTAAAAAAAAATTAACCATTAAGTGCAAATAAGTAGGTTTTCACATCACTTCTCACATGTCCCTGAGGCTAATTAATACTAGATAGAATTTTAAAATGTAATAGGAATGGTTATTAATTCTCCACCCCCCAACAAATTCAGGAAATGCAAGGAATTTTACATTTAAAAACCCTCTGACAGGTCTATTTGCATCAAGAAGCCTATTATCAAGGATTCTATTTAGTTTGATCTTTCTGGCCTAACCCTCTGTGCTGAGTTAAACATTATGGAAATCTGAGTTGTTTATGCCTCCCCATGTAGAGATGGCTGTGTTTGCTCCTCTGTGTGTGTTTTAACCCTGTTTCTCTGAGTCAAGCACATTTGACTGTAGAAGAAATATTAACAGAGCACCCTGAGCTTTACTGCTTAGAAAAAAAGACTCTGCAGGCCTGGCCTGGTGGCTCACGCCCATAATCCCAAAACTTTGGGAGGCGGAGGTGAGAAGATTGCCTGAGCCCAAGGGTTCAATACCAGCCCGGGCAACTTGGCAAGACCTCATCTCTACAATTTAAAAAAAAATTACTGAGTGTGGTGGTGTGCACTAAGTAGCTGGGTAACCAAGTGAGACTCTGACTCAAAAGAAAAAAAAAAAAAGACTCCATAAAGCTTCAAAACAGACTTCAGATGTTATTATGCAAAATAATCTTCATGGCGTGCAGACTTCTCTTTAACCTTGACCACACACCTCACATAGTCTCTGTGCCCAGGTAATTCTGATCTTGCTCTTCAAATGCTTCTTAGGTGCTCCACACGCGTACCAGCCTCTTCTGGCACTAAATCCAACGTTCATTTAGCCAACACTTACCTAGCACCTGCCTTTTGCAAGACACTGTGCTAGGGCTGCAAAGATAGTACCTGCCTTTGAAGAGCTCCTGTGCCAGATTTTAAAATTGTACAAGCACCAAATTTCAGATTTAAAAATTTTGTTTTAATTTTATCTTTTTTTTTTTTTGGTAGAAACTGGGTCTCACTGTGTTGCCCAGGCTGGTCTTGAACTCCTGGCCTCAAGTAGTCCTCCCTCTCAAGCAGTGTAGGGATTACAGGTGTGAGCCACCATGACCAGCCCTAAGATTCAGACCTGAAAAAAAAAAAGAATTCATTTTCAGTTTTCCGTGAGGTTTTTAGTGTTTTCTTTGCCTAGTTGCTATGGGAAAGGATAAAGAAGGGAAAGAAGGCTAGTATCTATTAAAGGCTAACTATATGCAAGACACTTTTTCATCCATTATTTAAGTTAATCCTTTCTGCAACTCTGTGAAGTAGGTGAAATTGTCCCCATTGTTACAGGTGAGGGAACTGAGACCCAGAAAAATCTAGCAACCTTATCCTGCATCCTAGAGCTATTGAATGGTAAAAGGGAGATTTGAACTCAGTTGTGCCTCCAAGGCTACTGTCAGTAGGTCTCTATTGACTGTGATAGAGGATATATGGAAGAAAAAAATAAGTGGATTCTGAGGATTTAATGTTTTCCCCTTGCTTCTCAGGGATTGTTTGCGATAAAATTTCTGGCAGTGTTGTCCAGAGTTTGAGGGCCTAGCACTTTCTTTTGTTTTGAAACTCCTGCTAGAGGAACCTAGCATGGGGACTCCACGTTGTCAGGAAGGTAGGAGTGGAGACCCTGGCAGGAAGAAGCCAGTGAGTGCTAAGCTGAGGTGAGAGGGCACAACTGAAGCCCTTCCCTTTTCTCAGGACTCTCTGACCCATCGCTCCTAGGTAATAGGACTCTGGCATTTCTAGTAACACTTGCAGCATTGTTTCAAGGAATAATGATGTATGTGGGTTTTGAGTGACACACACACACATTGTTATTGCATGGAGTTAGAGTCTAACAGTTTGACAGAACAAGATAGCTAACTGTAGGACCTGAAAGAGACATCCAAGGTCAGACCTACCCCAGGTGAGGCGCCCTGCAGCACAGAGAAGAGAGGGGACCTCCCCAAGGACCCTTGGGCAGCTCACTACACGGTGCTCTTCAGAAATAAAGTAGGAGAGAATAATTTTACTTTTGGTAGTAAAGAAAGGCCAGGACTGGTGGCTCATGTCTGTAATCCCAGCGCTTTGGGAGGCCCAGGTGGGAAGACTGCTTGAGCCCAGGAATTTGAGACCAGCCTGGGCTACATAGTGAGACCTCATCTCTACAAAGTAAATAAAATAAAATAAAGTAAACTAAAAAGAAGTAAAGAAAATACAGTAACCTTACAGCACCAGTTCTGTAGAAGCCACAGCTAGCTATCTGAAATAGCACTGTCCAATAACAATATAATGCAAGCCACATATATAACTAAATTTTCTAGTAGCTACATTAAAAATGTAAATGTTAAAAAAAGGGAAAAGAACAGGTAAAATTATTAGTAGCTGTCTTTAGTCGTTTTATGCAGCTATAAAAGAATACTACAGATTGTGTAATTTATTTATTTATTTATTTATTTTGAGTTGGAGTCTCACTCTGTCACCCAGACTGGAGTAGTGGCCGCTCCCGGCCACCGCAGCCTGGACCTGCTGGGCTTTGGCGATCCTTCCTCCTCAGCCTTCCAAGTAGCTGGAACTACAGGTACGTGCTACCACGCCTGGCTAATTTTTTGATTTATTGTAGAGATGAGGTCTCGCCAAGTTGCTCAGGCGGGTCTCGAACCTGTGGGCTCAGGCAATCCACTCAGCCTCCCAAAGCACGGGATTGCAGGCTGAGCCATCGAGCCGGCTAGATTGTGTAATTTATAAAGAACAGAAATGTATTTGGCTCACAATTTGAGAGACTGGCAAGTCTGGGGTCAAGGGCAGCATCTAGTAAGGGACTTCTTGAAGGCACGTCATGGACAAGAGAGGCTCTGAGAGAGGGCTGAACTAAATTTTTTTGGTTTTTTTTTAGTAGGAGTCTCACTTTGTTGCCCAGGTTGGAGTGCAGTAGCATGCTCAGAGCCACTGCAGCCTTAACCTATTGCATTCAGGTGATCCTTCCAAGTAGCTGGAACCACTGGTATGCACCACCATGCCTGGCTAATTTTTAAAAAAAATTTATTGTAGAGATGTGGTCTCACCGAGTTGCTCAGGCTGGTGTCGAACCCCTGGACTCAGGCAGTCCTCTTGCCTCCACCTCCCAAAGTGTTGTGATTACAGGTGTGAGCCACCATGCCTGACTTGAACTAATTTTTATAGCAAACCCACTCTGTGGTAACAACATTAATCCATCATTGGGGCAGAGCCCTCATGACCTCATCACTTGCTTCAGGGATTAAGTTTCCAACACATGAACTTTGAGGGGCACATTCAAACCACAACATTCCAACCCAGATTTATGTCCTTCTCACATACAAAATATATTACATTAATTCCATCCCAGTAGCCCTAAAACTTTTTTTGAGTTGGAGTCTCACTCTGCCTCCCAGCCGCTCCCAGCCACTGCAGCCTCAACCTGCTGGGCTCTGGTGATCCTTCTGCCTCAGTCTTCCAGGCAGCTGGAACTACAGGCGTGCGCTACCATGCCCGGCTAATTTTTGATTTATTGTAGAAATGAGGTCTCGCCAAGTTGCCCAGGCGGGCCTCGAACCCGCGGGCTCAGGCAATCCACTCACCTCAGCCTCCTGAGGTGCGGGATTACAGGCTGAGTCACCGAGCCCGGCTCCCTAAAACTCTTTAATGTGTTCCAGCATCAACTCAAAAGCCCAATGTCCAGAGTCTCATCTAAATCAAAATGGGTAAAACTCAAAGCACAATTCACTCTGAGAAAAATTTCCTTCCAGCTGTGAGCCTGTGATGTCAAAACAAGTTAAGTGCTTCCCAAAATACAGTGGTAAGACAGGCATAGGATAGGCATTCCCATTCCAAAACGGATAAATAGGCAAAAAGAAAGAGGTAACTATTTGCCTAAGAAAGGTCCCAAGTAAGTCAGACTCGACAGGGGAAACAGCATTAGGTCTTAAGGCTGGAACATAATCTTTTTTGACCTCATTTCAGAGAAGGGCTTGCTTGGGCAGGCCCCTGTAGCTTTATGGGGCTCAGTCCACCCAGCAGTCCTCATGGGTTGGAGTCTCATGTTTGCAACTGTCAGGCTGGTGTTACATGCTGGTAGCTCTGCAGTTCTAGGGTCTTGGTGGGCGTCCCACTTCCACGGCTCCACTGAGCACTTTCTTCATGGGGGGCTTTCAGGGCTAGCTCTGCTCCTGCAACAGGTCTCTGCCTGGACTCCTAGGCTGTTCATGGCATCTTCTGAAATCTAGGTAGAGGCCATCATGGCCCCACAGCTCTTGCATCACGTGCACCTGCTATGGTGCATCATGTGGGCGCTGCCAAGGTTTATACCTTATACCTTCTGGAGAAGCAGTTCAAGTCACATCTGGGGCCACTCAAGCCATGGCTTGGGTAGTCGAGGGGTGCTGCACCAGAATGCAGGGAGCAGAGGCCTGAGGAATCCCAGGCAGCAAGTGCTGAGGTCCTGTGGCGTCTCTCTGGAAACTCGCTGTTGTAGTCGACTTTGTGTTGCTATGACAGAATACCTGAGATCGAATAATTTATTAAGAAAATGGGTTTATTTAGCTCATGGCTCTGCAGGCTAGTACCTTCAAGAACTTGGCTCTGGCTTCCAGTAAAGTCTTCCGTCTGTGGTGTGTCCTAACACTCGGAGAAGGTCAAAGGGGAAGCAGGTACATGTGAAGAGGCAAAACCAAAGGGGCATTCTGTCTTTGTAACAACCTACTCTATCAGGGATGAATCCATTCCCTTGAGAACTAATCCAGTCTCCGGAGGGCGTGAACTTGCTGCTGGGAGACGGGCACCAAGCCATTTGTGAGGGATCAGCCCACATGACTCAAACACCTCACAGCACTAGGTCCCACCTCTCAACACCACCCACGCTGAGAATTAAATTTCAACATGAGTTTCAGTAGGAACAAACTCAAACTGTAGCATTCTATTCCTGGTCCCCCAAAACTCATGTCCTCTCACATACAAAATACAGTCGTTCCATTCCTGACAGTTTCAAAAGTCTTGTTTCAGCATCAGTTCAAAAGTTCAAAGTCCAAAATCTTATCTGGAATTCAAGGCAGTTCCTTCCAGCTATCAGACTGTAAGACCAAAACAAGTTATTTACTTGCAAGATACAGTGATTGTGATGCCGGGAGGGGTGCTGGGCTCAGGCGATCCTTCCGCCTCAGCCTTCCAAGTAGCTGAACTACAGGCACGTGCCAATTTTTTGTAGAGATGACGTCTCACCATATTGCCCAGGCTGGTCTCGAACCCATGGGCTCAGGCAGTCCTCTCACCCTGGCCTCCCAAAGTGCTAGGATTATAGGCATGAGCCACTGTGCCCAGCCTCCTTCAGTATTTGGCTGAGAAATTTCTTCTGCCAGATGTCCTAGTTCATCGCTTTTAAGTTCTGCCTTCCACAAAGTCCTAGCACACTCACAGTCAACCAAGTTCTTTGCAACTGGATAACAAGGATGGTCTTACTCCAGTTTCCAGTACCTTGTTCCTCATTTCCATGTGAGACCTCATTGGAATGGCCTTTACTGTCCATATTTCTGCCAGCATTCTGATTACAAGCAGTTAGGTAATCCCTAGGAAGATTTGGGCTCTCCCTGCAGCTCCTGTCTTCCAAGTTGTCATCAGAATTGCCCTGAAAGCTCCATTTGTGGCACTCCAGGCCTTATCTCTCTTGCTTCTCCAAATTCTTCCAGCCTCTACCCATTACCCAGTTCCAAAGCTGCTTCCACATTTTCAAGTATTTGTTATGGTAACAGACCCACTTCTGGGTACCAGTTTCTGTCTTAGTTCGTTTTATGCTGCTATAAAGAATATCATACACTTCCTAAGTTATAATGAATAGAAGTTTATTTGGCTCATGGTTCTGGAGGCTGTGAAGCCCAAGGTCAAGCGGCTGTATCTGGTGAGGGCCTTGCTTCCATATCATAATATAGTAGAGGGCACCACATGAGTGAGAGAGGGTGAGAATCATAGAGACAGAGAGAGAGCGCGCGCGTGTGGACGCATGAGTGCGTCAAACTCACTCTAATAACAAACCCAGTCTCACAATAATGAAGCCACTTCTGCCATAGTGACACTGATCACCTCTTAAAGGTCCCATCTCTCCACACTGTTACACTGGGGATTAAGTTTTCAATACATGAACTTTGGGGGACAGATTCAAACATAGTTATATATACAGAAGTTGCCATAAAATGTATGGCAACTGTAATATTTAATATACCAGGAATGCCAAAATAAAGTATATACCTTTTAAGAGATGTTATCTATTTATTACTTTTTTTTTTTTTTTTTTTTTGAGTTGGAGTCTCACTCTGTCACCCAGACTGGAGTGCAGTGGCATGCTCCCAGCCACAGCAGCCTCGACCTGCTGGGCTTTGGAGATCCTTCTGCCCCAGCCTTCCAAGTAGTCAGGACTACAAGCACATGCTACCACACTCGGCTAATTTTTGATGTATTGTAGAAACGAGGTCTCGTCAAGTTGCCCGGATGGATCTCAAACCCTTGGGTTCAGGCAATCTACTCTCCTCACCCTCCCAAAGTGCTGGGATTACAGGCTGAGTCACTAAGACCGGCCTATGTATTACTTTTCAAAATTGAATTGAATTACAGTAGCAATGTATAGGATGATGTTCACTCAAAAGATGGCATTAATCAAATGAATGCTAGCATCATCGTATGACAGGCAGGTATATTGTTAGGGTCACACTCCCAGCAGGGCCTTTAAAATGTTATGTCAGGCCTGCTGGGGGTTGGGTGTCTCTGGTGCCACGAGAAAGATGCGAAGAATTGCACAGACGTTAGATTAGGAAATATAGTTTATTTAGAATGTAAATTAGAGATCACATGGCCACACCATAGCTTAGCAAAGCAGTGGCCTCAAGGGTGACTAGTTGCTCATGGTTGAATCCTTTTAACCCTTCCCTTTGATGGGGGAAGGTCATGAAGGTGATTGGGTGGTGGTCTGCTCCACATCATCATGGAGAGGCAGGTAAGCGCAGGTCCTAAAGTCAGGTGCTGGACAACAAACAGATGGGTGGATTACTCACATGGTTGCTGCCATAGTGGTGGGCTAGATGGGAGGAGACAGGGGGAGGGTTTTTCCTGAAAGAGACCTGTCAGACATTTCAATCCACAATTTTAGCAAAAAGGTGATCTTATCATTTCTATGGCTTCAGCCAGCTGAAGGACCTGAGAGTTTCTTAGAGATTATGTTAAACCATGAATTGAAAGGTTTGGCTATCCTTGCCTTGCATCTGATGGAGAGTTGCCTAGGGGATGGGCAGGCTGCCAGCTTGGCCTGCAGTAAAATTTCTGAACCTGTGCTAGATTCAAAGCGTGTCAGTCTAAGCAAAAATGGTTATGCTGAAGCAAAATGTGAACTAAGTGTATTATAAGTTTCTCTAGGTCCCTCCTTTCATATATATTGAGCATTATAATTTTAATTGTGCACACATTTTTTTGGTACCCTCTGTATACCTGCCTGTTGCATGGTGATGCTAGCATTCGTTTGACTAATGCCATCTTTTGACCGAACATTATATCACACATTGCTACTGTAATTCAACTTCAAAAAGTAATACATAGACAACATCGTTTAAAATGTGTATACTTTTTTTTTGGCACCCCTAGCAGGTTTATATTTTATTTAACCTAACATATCCAACATAGTATTTCAACATGTTATCAGTATAACAAAGTTAGTAGTGTGCTGTTTTACTTTCTTTTCATTAGTAAGTCTTTGGAAATCAGCATATATTTTATGCTTACGGGCAGGCCATGTTTCCCAGTAAGCAATGGCTCCTGCTCCATATCCAGTTGGGCAGTGCAGGTCTAGAACAATGGCAGTATTGCAACAGTGAAAATCAGATTCGAGCAGATATAGAAGGGCTCTAGAAAGTGACTCCAGCTGGTCACAGTGGCTCAAGCTGTAATCTCAGCACTTGGAGACGCCGAGGCGAGAGGATTGCCTGAGCACAGGGGTTCGAGACAAACCTGGGCAACTTGGTGAGACCTGGTCTCTACAATAAGTCAAAAAACAAGCCAGGTATGGTAGCACACACCTGTTGTTCCAGCTACTCGGAAGGCTGAGGTGGAAGGATCGCCTGAGCCCAGCAGGTCGAGGCTGCAGTGGCCGTGAGCGTGTGTGCCACTGCACTCTACTCTGGGTGACAGAGACTCCAACTCAAAAAAAAAGTGACTCCAGCCCTGAGAAGGTCGTGTTTGTTGGCGTGGCTGATTGTATGGTCTCACCCAGAGAGGCTGAGAGTTTCTGAGGTTGATTTGGGAGCTGGAGTCATAAGGAGTGTAGTCAGCCTAGTCTTGTTCCAAAGTCATGGCCTCTTGGGTATGCTATAGTTGGGTTATCATTGTGGATCTCCTAATGTCAGAGACCTTTCAAGATCTGAGGGGAAGGCAGACTCTTTTGTTCACCTCCAGTGAGTGTTATTTTTTGACACACAAAGTGTTCGCCCACGCCTGACCACTTTTTGGCCTCCCATTTTTCACCAGGGGCTGAAGAGGAGAACAAAGCTGGTAGTAACCAAAATGAGACGGGCTAGGGCTGGGACCACCTTCTGCTCATGAGGGCCAGCCAGGTCACATGATCGAGTGAGGCAGGCCTAGTAAAAGTGACATTAGGGCTGGGTGGGGTCCCCATGAACATGAGAGCACATGTCCACTCAAAGGCAGCAGCTAGTACAGCTCACACCAGCCATAGATATATAAAGCTTGGCGCAGATCTTCGTTGTTGTTGTTTTTAAGAAAAACCAGAAGTCCAGGTTTTTCTGTGAAATTTTCTTGTGATCGTAGTAGAATATACATAATATTTATTATTGTAACCATTTGTATGTATATGGTTCATTAGCGCTAAATACATTTACGATGTGTGTAACCATCCTCACGATGTGTACCCAAAACTTTTTCAGTATCCTCAACAAACACTCTGCGTTCATGAAGCAGTGACTCCTTCCTTCTCCCTCCCTCCAGCCCCTGGTACCATCCATTGTACTTTCTGTCCTTATGACTTTGCTTATCCTGGTTACCTCATATAAGTATAATCATCCTGTACTTGTCCTTATGTATCTGGCTTATGAAATCTGTTTTTATTTTTTTAATGCTGGCCACTAATTCAGAAGTTACTTTATAAAATCATATTGTATGTCTTAAACTTTGGGTTAAGCAAAATTGCCATTTTGAGGCGGCTGGGGAGGGTGACTTGGAGCTGAATTTCAGTTCTGCTTCCTCCTTCCTAGGAAAGTCCTTACCACGCGTGTGGGTGGGTGAAACGAGGCGAGAGGACAGAAGCCCTGGGGAGGAGACTGGTCCAGTCTTTCCAGAAAGTAGCTCATGATCTGCCACACCCATGGGGCTAGGTGAAAATACAGATGCCTAGGCCCGCCCACATGGGGTTTTCCGTAGACGCACCCTCTAGGGGAGGAGCCCAGGAGTCTGTATTTTCAGCCGGCAGGCCCTTGTTGAAACTCCCAGAAGAAAGGACCGACTTGCAAGGGAAGGGACGTCCTGCTTGGAGCCATGCTTGTGTCAGGGCTGATTTATTGTTTGCTGCATGTTGGGTCCACTGTCCAGGTGGAGGCAGTGGGAGCCCGGTCCACATACCCTTCAGATTGAAGGAAGAAGCTGGGCTTCAGTTGCTGAAAAGACACAGCGAGGAGTGGAGAGCGTGGATGGGATGTGAGCTGAAAGCATTGCAGGTGGCATACATCCTGTGGTTTCTCTGACATTCAGTCCAGTGTGCTGGAGGAAGCTTGGGTGCCCTGGCCTGGCCTCTGCCTTGATGTTGTTACCTTGCCAGACATTGTTCAGGTGCCTGTGGATTCCATGGAATCAAGTCTATGTCTTGAGTTTCAGGTTCCCAGGCCCCTGCCGACCCCTCCCTTCCTAGTCAGCTTGTCTCTTGTTACCTGTCTCTCTGCTCTGACCACTTTGGCTCCATAACCATCTCCTTGGGATGACTGGGGACTAAGGCCATGGCATTGGAGAAGGATGTCAGCAAGATAGTGGACTAGAAGGTTCTAGGCCTTTGCTCCTCCATGGAAGTATTAAACATACAACTAGGAGAAGGCTAACATGACTTCTTTACGGGAAGTCAAAGGTCTACAAAACCAAGCTTACCCAGCCGAGAAAGAGACACACAAAGCCGTAGGAAATGTCATGGCTTCCACTCCCTTGCCCTACTCCTTCCCCCCAGGCTGTGCCTCCCAGTCTCCAGCCCCCTTCCACAAACTGAGGAGACTCAATTTGCAACGTTCAACCTGTTTTAACTGAGTTGTATTTCTGTACACCAACAATGAACGATCCAAAACGGAAATTAAGAAAACTCCATTTACAATAGTGCTGAAAAAGTAAAATACTTAGGAATAAACCAAAAACGTGGAAGCCTTATATACAGAAAACCATAAAATGCTGTTGGAAGAAATTAAAGGAGACCTAAATAAGTGGAAAGACATTCTGTGTTTATGCATTAAAACATTTAATGTTAAGATGTCAATACTACCCAAAAGGATCTGCAGATTTAATGTAATACCTGTCAGAATTCCAATAATGACTTTTTCATAGAAACAGAAAAGTAGCCCGGCACGGTGGCTAATGCCTGTAATCCTAACACTTCGGGAGGCAGAGGCAAGAGGATTGCCTGAGTCCAGGTGCTTGGGACCAGCCTGGGCAACTTGGCGAAACACTGTCTCTACAATAAATAAAAAAATTAGCTGGGCATGATGACAGACACCTATGGCTCCAGCTACTTAGAAGGCTGAGGTGGAAGGATCACCTGAGCCTAGCAGGTGGAGGTTGCGGTGGTCATGAGCGTGCCACAGCACTCTAGTCTGGACAACAGAGTGAGACTCCTACTCCAAAAAAAGAAAGAAAGAAAGAAATAGAAAAGTCCATCCTAGAATTCATATGGAATTTCAAAAATAGCCAGGCTCGGTGGCTCAGCCTATAATCCTGTGCCTTGGGAGGCCAAGGTGAGTGAATTGCCTGACCCGCAGGTTTGAGACCCACCTGGGCAACTTGGCGAGACCTCATCTCTACAATATAAAAAAAAAAAAAAAAAAAC
>NW_007251310.1:166017-184859 GCF_000164805.1 Carlito syrichta | reverse complement strand
CTGTGGTGGCCGGGAGCGGCCACTACACTCCAGTCTGGGCAACAGAGTGAGACTCCAACTCAAAAAAAAATAGACACAAAAGTCTAAAAAAAGAAGAACAAAGTTGGAGGTCACACGCTTCCTGATTTCGAAACTCACTACAAAGCTAAAGTAATGAAGATAATGTGGTATTGGCATACAGACAAATGGAAAAGAGGGTCCAGACATAAACCCTTGTGTATATGGTCGTGAATTTTGACAAGGTTGTCAAGACTATTCTGTGGGGAAAAGGCTGTCTTTTCAACAAATGGTGCTGGGAAAACTGGATAGCCATATGAAATGGGATCCTTCTACCATATACAAAAATTAAGTCAAAATGGGTCAGACTTAAAAATAAAAGCCAGAAATCAGGGGAAAAGCTAATGGATTTGAGAAAGATTTATTGTATATAATACCAAAAGCAGAGGTATCATGAGAAAAATAGATTAGCACATGTATGTTTGTTGCAGCTCTGTTCACAATGGCAAGAACATGGGCCCACTGTGTTACTCATCAAAGCTGGGCCGGATTAAAAAAATGTACATATACACAATGGAATGTTATGCAGCCATAAAGGACAAACATATGGACTTCACAGCAACTTGGATGGATTTAGAGTCTATCATATTCAGTGATCTATCACAGAAACAAAGAACAGAGCACCATATGTTCTCACTCATAAGCGGACCTTGAACAATTATAATGCTATAAGAAAGGGATTGGCAGTAGTGGGAAACTACCAGGGGAGCAGGGGGGATTGGCAGCTGAGGGAAACTGCAAGGGGAGGGAGGGGCACACCTCATCAACAAGGGTACCTGCATGATCAACGTTTGTATACCTAACCCTGAATTGTACCCCACATCTTTATAACAAAAAAGAAAAAAAGAAAAAAGAAAAAGAAAACAGAAAAATAGATTAGACTACCTCAAAATTAAACATGTTTATATGGGCCTGGTGCGGTGGCTCACACCTGTAAACCCAGCTCTTTGGGAGCAGAGGCAAGAGGATTGCCTGAGCCCAGGATGTGGTGCATGCCTGTGGTTCTAGTTTCTTAGAAGACTGATGAGGAAGGATTGCTTGAGTCCAGCAGATCAGGGCTGCAGTGACTGTGAGCCTGCCACTTCACTCCAGCCTGGACAACAGAGTAACAGAGTAAGACTTGGACTCAAAAAAAAAAAAGAACAAGTTTGTATGTTGAAGGATGCTATTAACAGAGTGAAAAGGCAACCCACATTATGGGAGAAAATATTTGTAAATCACATATCTGGTAAAAGGTTAATATCTATAATATATAACAAACTCCTACAATTCAACAACAAACAACCCAATTTAAAAATGGACTAAGAGGCTGGGCTCCGTGTCTCAGCCTGTAATCCCATGCCTTGAGAGGCTGAGGTGAGCAGATTGCCTGAGCCTGCAGGTTTGATACCTGCCTGGGCAACTTGGCAAGACCTCATCTCTACAATAAATCAAAAAATCAGCCGGGCGTGGTAGCGCGCACCTGTAGTTCCGGCTACTTGGAAGACTGAGACAGAAGGATCGCCGTAGCCCAGCAGGTCCAGGCTGTGGTGACCAGGAGCGGCCACTGCACTCCAGTCTGGATGACAGAGTGAGACTCCAACTCAAAAAAAAAAAAAAAATGGACTAAGAGGCCAGGCATGGTGACTCAGGCCTGTAATCATAGCACTTTGGGAGGCTGAGGTGGGAGGATCACTTGAGGCCAGAAGTTTGAGACCAGCATGGGTAGCATAGTAAGACCCCCATCTTTACAAAACATAAAATTAAAAAATTAACCGGGTATGGTGGCATGCCTATAGTCCCAGCTATTCTGAAGACTGAGGCAGGAGGATGGCTTGATCTGAGGAATTTGAGGCTGCAGTGAGCTATGATTGCACCATTGCATTCCAGCCTGGGTAACAGAGTGAGACCCTGTCTCAAATAATAATAATAAATATAATATTAATAATAATAAAAATAATAAAATGCGTTAAGAAACTTGAACAGTTATTTCCTCAGAGAAGATACACAAATGTTCAAATCCTCAAAGACAACACACAAATAAGCACATAAAAAGATGCTCAACATTAGGGAAATATACATCAAAACCACACTCAGATACTACTTTATACCTATTAGGATGGCTATTGTAAAAAAATAAGTGTTGGTAAGGAAATGAAGAAATTAGACCCCTTGTGCATTGCTGGTAGAAATGTAACATGGCATACTTGCTATGGAAAACATCATGGAAGTTCCCAAAAAAAGTTAAAAATTAAATTACAATATGATCTAGCAATTCCGTTCCTGGGTGTATGTTCAAAAGAATTGGATGCAGAAACGGTGTTTGTACAGCTACATTATTCACAATAGCTAAAAGCTGGAGGCAACCCAGGTGTCTGTCCATTCATGGATAAATTATAAACAAAATATCTATACATACAATGGAGTATTATTCAGCCTCAAAAAGGAACAAAATTTTTTTTTTTTTTTTTTGAGTTGGAGTCTCACTCTGTCACCCAGACTGGAGTGCAGTGGCCGCTCCCGGCCACCACAGCCTTGAACTGCTGGGCTCTGGTGATCCTTCTGCCTCAGCCTTCTGAGTAGCCGGAATTAAAGGCATGCCGCTACCACGCCTGGCTGATTTATTGTAGAGATGAGGTCTTGCTGCCCAGGCGGGTCTCGAACCCGCGGGCTCAGGCAATCCACTCAACTCAGCCTCCCAAAGGCGCAGGATTACAGGCTGAGCCACCGAGCCCGGCTAGGAACAAAATTCTTATACATGCTACAGCATGGACGAACCTTGATGACAATATACTAAGTGAAATAAGTCAGTCTCACAAGGACAAGCGCTTTATAATTCTACTTATATGAAGTATTAACAGTGTCTTTTCTTCTGACACCAAGAAATTCTCCAACTCCCTGGACACCAACTGGCTGTCCTAATGAAATCCAGTTCTGACACTCATCACCTGGAGTTCACAGAATCCACAAGCTCATGGCTTAGTCCTACAAAACTGCCTCCAGTTCAGACTCTCTTTGCAAGTCCTGGTAGCCGTTTCTACATCTGACCAACCAGCTATAAATTGGGAGTTCCTGAGACCCCCTCAGGTTTGATCGTTTGCTTCAAGAGCTCACAGAACTCAGCACAATACTTACATGTACCAGTTTGTTGGAAAGGCTGCACCTCAGGAACAGCCACGTGGAAGCAACACACGGACAAGGATGGAAGGAGGTTGAGGAACTTCCGAGGTTTATGGGTGTGCCACATCCCTACATTTGGCATGTTTACCAACCTGGAAGCTCTCTGACACTCACTGTTCAAGAGTTTTTGTCCAGCCAAATCTCTAGCCCTCCACCCTTGCCTCTCCTCCCTGGGTGGGGGTGAGAAGTGGGGCTGGAAGTTTCCGCAGTCTAATCACATGATCTTTCTGGTGACCAGCCCCATCCTGAGACCATGGGGCCTCTTTAGCCTAAATTTAGCCACCTCATTAGCATAAGTGTAGGTGTCTTGAAAGACATTCCCATCACTCAGGAAATTCCAGGGATTCTTAGAGCTCTGTGCTGGAGATCAACTTACATTTTTATCATATCACAGGTATCTAGAGTGGGAATTTGTAGAGCTAGAAGGTAGATAGATGGTGGATGCCAAGGGGCTGGGTGTGTTCCAGCCTGACCAGGAAAACCAAGACTGATGCAGCTGTTACAGTAGAGAAAGAGTTGAATGTTGCAAGGCGGTCAGGGAGGAGAATGGGAGATATTTCTCAAATCCATCTCCCTGGAGGCTAGGATTTTTAAAGAAAATTTGGTGGGCAGGGGGATAGGGACTGCTGATTGGTTGAAGACATGTCATGGGGGTGTTGAAACTGTCTTCAAGCTGCAGAGCCAGTTTCTGGGAGGGGGTGTCCCAGGACGGGTGGAACCAGCTTCTTGCTCTGTCTTCTGGGTCCTGGTGGCACCTCAGACCCATCAGATGCAAAGTCTGAAAAACATCTCAGACATCATTCCATAGGTTTTATAGTAGAGAGGCTATCTACAGAGCGAGTTCTGCATTCATTAGCCACTGACCCCTGGGCAGTGAGTCATCTTAGAGGTATGTGGGAAGTGGCGTCTCTGGAGATCATGCCCTTCAGCCAGTCAGATTTCGTGTTGCCATCAGGGAGATCTGTGCGGTATCAGGCTCATTGTTTGAGTTGGAGTCTCACTCTGTCGCCCAGGCTGGAGTGCAGTGGTACACTCACAGCCGCAGCCTCCACCTGCTGGGCTCAGGAAATCCTTCCACCTGTCTTTCAAGTGGCTGGAATCACAGGCGTGTGCCACTACCCCCTGCTAATTTTTTTGATTTATTGTGGAGACAAGGTTGCCCAAGTTGTCCAGGTTGGTCTCAAACCCATGGGCTCAGGCAATCCTCTTACCTTGAGGTAGGGTCCAAGCGATTAAATAACAGCCCACTGACTTAATTTTAACAAAGGAGAAGTTTATTAGTCAAGGCTCTGCCAGCTGGTGACCACTTGCAGGAAGAGAACTTTAAGCAAGTCGACCCCGAGCCCCCGCTCAGAGCTCCCTTAAGTAGTCCTAGCTTACATCTTGGGTAGCTAAAGTTAGAGTTGGACATTTTTTAGAGCTCTTATCGCAATATTCTGCTGACATCAGTAAGCTAGTTAGTTTACAGAAGCAGATGTAGTGGGTAGAGATAACAATTTATCTTGCAATGTTCACAGAGGAGAAACCTTTAAAGAAAAACCTCCAGGAAGGGAGTAATGCCTGTTTCAAGGCTGAAGCCATTTCTTTTATCCCCCCCCTCTTACAATCCCAGGGACGGAGGCTGCTTCTTTTTCCTTTTACAACCTTGGCCTCCCAAAGTGCTGGGATTATAGGCACGAGTCACAGGGCCCAGTTTAGTATCAGGCTTATTGTATCAGCCTCTGGCGGTTTCCCTCCTCAGGGATCAGGATGGGAAGACAGCCAATTGTTCCTTACTGAAGTGAAGGCAAACTTGGAAACAACAGATTTGTTAACCTCTAACCATAGTGGTGCCTTTGCAGAATTCAGGCCTCTTCTACAGTTTTTACCTGTGACCTTATATTAATTTTTTGTAAGAAGTTTCAGGAGGAGGGGAAGGGGGAGTAATTGCTTAATGGCTACACCATTTCAGTTTGGGAAGATGAAAAAGTTTGGATGGATGGAGGTGATTGCGCAGTGATGTGAATGTACTTAATGCCAGTGAACTGTACAGTTAAAAATGGCTTAAAAATTAACAATTTTATACTATATATATTTAACCACCACTACGAAAAAAAAGTACACTGCTTCCGAATGTTCACTTCTAGCTGGAACACATGGTCACCTGCCTTTATGCTGAGAAACACATGCTATAGCCTGTGTCCTTGCTGAGTGTATTCCAACGCTGGCATGTGTGTTTTCTGGTGGTTTGTGTACTCCCCCTCTTCCTTGTCCCTTCTCTTGTCCTCCCTCCATCTCCATCTCCTTTTCACTAAGTGAGAAACTGCCCAGAGGACTGGAGCCCTGGCTGACCCTGTCCTGTATCTCAGAGCAGGGCCCTGGGCTTCATAGGTGTTTGCAAACAGCTGGGTGAATTAATGAATCTTTTCCTTCCTAAAGAGAGTTAAGGTGACCAGTCAGTTAATTGAGAATTCAGGCAGTGGGAGGAAAGTCTTCTCATGCCTGGGTTGACTTCTTGGAGCGACTCAGTGTTTTTCAGTACCACATGGGGCAGACTTAAGGCACAGGTAGTGAGGACTACAGCACGTGGGAGGACATGGCCCAGTGTGACAGCCACGTGGGACACACCAGACAGCTTCCCCATGGAGGCAGAGGTGGAGCAGATTTTTAACGAGCAAAGTGACCAGGATTCAGGTGCTGAGGGGAGGCTGGGCCATTTCAAGAAGTCTCCCAGCTGTTTCTCCATGGGGACTGGTCCTTCTTGAGAGGTCTGTGAGCTACAAGTAATGTAGTGGCTGGGAGATGTGTGATTTTCCCAGAGTGGTGATGAGAGTGGTATGTGAGAAAGACGGTGGGGTTTCCGGGGCGACACAGATACTGGGTTGACCCTCACACCTACACATCAGACTTTAGTCTCCCAAACCCAAAAAAGGGAGGTGCCCAGGCTTATCAGGTGGACACAGCTGGTTTCCATGGCCTGGTTCTTGATCTTTTTCCAGCAATGCTGTTAACAGGATGTCTCCTGGACCTCAACTCCCACCACCTCCCACATCAAACGACCCTGTGTGGACCGCAGAATGGAGACTGGAGCCCCATCAAGGATGATTAAAAAAAACAAAACAGAGGTTTCAGTGAAAACTGGTGTTTCCTCTTCTTTCTTTTTTTCTTTTCTTTTTTTTTTTTGAGACAAAGTCTCGCTCTATGGCCCAGGCTAGAGTGCAGCGTCTGATCATAGCTCACTGCAGTCTTGAACTCCTGGGCTCAAGCAATCATTCTACCTCAGCCTCCCCAGTTGCTGAGACTACAGATACACACTACTACACCCGGCTAAATTTTAATAAGACAGGATCACACTGTGTTGCCCAGGCTGGTCTCAAACTCTTGGCATCAAGCAATCCTTCCATTTTGGTCTCCCGGAGCACCACCACACTTGGCTAATTTTTTTTTTTTTTGAGTCAAAGTCTCATTCTGTCATCCAGGCTGAAGTGCAGTGGCATGCTTACTGCCACCACAGCCTCAACCTGCTGGGCTTGGGTGATCCTTCCACTTCAACCTTCCAAGTAGCTGGAACTACAGGTGTGTGCCACCACGTCTGGCTAATTTTTGGATTTATTTTAGAGACAAGGTCTCGCCAAGTTACCCAGGCTGGTCTTGTGAACCCCTGGCCTCAAGCAATGCTCTCACCTCCACCTCCCAAAGTGCTGAGATTACAGGCATGAGCCACTGTGCCTGCCCTAATTTTTTTTTTTAATTTTTAATTTTTTGTAGTGATGAGGTCTCACTGTGTTGCCTGGGCTGGTTCTCTTTCTTTATCCTCTGTCTCCTGATGTCTACCTAGCACCATTCCCAAACCCAGCCCAGTGGAATACCCCCTTCCATGGATTCTACAGGGCTAATAGCCTTTTTTTTTTTTTTTTGAGTTAGAGTCTTACTCTGTCACCCAGGCTGGAGTGCAGTGGCACACTCATGGCCACCACCGTCTAGACCTGCTGGGCTCAGGTAATCCTTCCACCTCAGCCTTCCAAGTAGCTGGAACCACAGGCATGCGCTACCGTGCTGAGCCTCTTTTTTTCTTTTTTCTTTTTGATTTATTGTAGAGCTGAGGTCTCATCAAGTTGCTTGGACTGGTCTTGAACCCCTGAGCTCAGGCAATCCTATCGCCTCTGCCTCCCAAAGTGCTGGGATTACAGGCTTGAGCCACCACGCCTGGCCAAAGAGCCTTTTTCTTTGTGAGTCATTTGTAGGTGGGAGGGCACCTGCAGGCTTTGGTGGCCCTGCCAGACTCTCCTGCTTTCTGACCCGATGACAGACATCTTTCTTTTTCAAGCTGTGCAGAAACTTAAGCTTGGCCTCTCACTCCACACAATTAAGGATATGTCTTGTCCCAGCACGAGGGCAGATGGTGGCAGCGCCACCTGTGTCTGCAGAAGAGGGAGCTGGGAGGTGAGGATGGAGTCTACTTCCTTACCGATTTCTTGGGGTTGGACAGTGTGAGCGGAGCCTCACGATGGCTCAGCGTTTGCTTTGGCTCACATCTGGTTCCTTCTCGGGAAAAGAGTTGGACACAAGTCCGTTTCAGTTCCAGGAGATGGCTTTGGGTCAGCCCTGCCGGAAGGGCGGAGTACAGAAGCTGGAGCAAGGCTGGGGGCTGTTGATTCTTCTTGTCTTCCTGGAAGTTCCTGAGTTCTGCCCACAATAAGAGGTTGACTTGGCTGGGTCTCCCTTGGTGTCTCTAGAAGCAGCGGTCTGTGCACACGTCTATTTGCTGTGTCCATCTCTGAAGATTGCAGGGAGTGTGCAGCTGCAGGCGCCCACAATCAAGCAAGGCTCACTTTCATGGGCTGTTTGTGTGGGGTAGTGGCTGCCCTCCAGGCCTCCTCAGTCCTTTGTCCTGGGCTTCTTGCTGGGTGCTAGGCAGTTTGTGGAGCCACCCATTTAAGCGGACCTAGGGAAATCATTTCTTCCCTGCTGAGGAGTGAGACAGGAGCACATTTCTCTATCTCTTCCCTGCCGAGGGCTTGTGTGTGTGTGGGGAACCAGTGCTGAGAATACCCTTGGTTTCCTTCCTTGGGGTGGTGGAGATCAGTTGTTTTTAAAGTGTGGCCCATGAACCTCCAGCCCCAGAACCACCTGGGCATTTATTAAAAATGCAAATTCTACAGGCCAGCACGGTGGCTCAAGTCTGTAATCTCAGCACTTTGGGAGGCTGAGGTGAGAGGATTGCCTGAGCCCAGGGTTTCAAGACCAGCTTGGGCAACTTGGTGAGATTTCGTCTCTACAATAAAAAATAAGAAGAAAGAAAAAAAGAAAATTAGCTGGGCATGGTGGCTCATGCCTGTAGTTCCAACCACTTGGAAGGCTGAAATGGAAGGATTGCCTGAGCTTAGCAGGTCAAGGCTGCGGTGGTCATGAGCATGCTACTGTACTCCAGCCTGGGCGACAGAGTGAGACTCCAAGTAAAAAAAAAAAAAGTGCAAATTCTTGGGTTACAGAGCAGGCCCAAGGAATTACCTCTGGGGTGGAGCCCAGGAATATGTATTCTGGATTCTCCTCTGGGGATTCTGATGCCCACTGAAGTTTGAAAACTCCCTGGAAGCCAGGGAAGCTGGACCCAGTAGCCATGTGTGGGGCCTCCAGCATGACACCTGTCTTCTTGGGCATCATCTTTGTTTTCTGTAACAAGCATGCTTGCCTCCTAGGCGCCCTTGAGAGCTAGATAAGGCAGTGTGTGTGTGAAAGCTCCTGGAATCAAATGAGCTTTCTGTCAACGGTACTGAATCTTATATGTTTCCTGCCTCTCCATCAAGCTCGTGTTCTTTTTTTTTTTTTTTGAGTTGGCGTCTCACTCTGTTGCCCAGGCTAGAATGCAGTGGCATGCTCATAGCCACCACAGTCTCAACCTGCTGGGCTCAGGCGATTCTTCCACCTCAGCTTCCAAGTAGTTGAAACTACAGGCATGTGCCACCAAGCCCAGTTAATTTTTTTGATTTATTGTAGAGGTGAGGTCTTGCCAAGTTGCTCGGGCTGGTCTCGAACCCCTGGGCTCAGGCAGTTTTCTTGCCTCTGCCTCCCAAAGTGCTGGGATTACAGGCATGTGCCACCACGCTTGGCAAGCTCATGTTCTACAACAGTGTATCTGATGTTAAAATGATAAACTGATAACCAGGTACAGCGGCTTATACCTGTAATCCTAGCATTTTGAGAGGCCAAGGTGGGAGGATCGCTTGAGGCCAGGAGTTTGATACCAGCCTGGGCAATATAGTGAGACCCTGTTTCTACAAATAACAGTTAAAAAAAATTAGCTGGGTATGGTGGCGTGCACCTGTAGTTCCATCTACCAGGAACTTTGCTTGAGCCCAAGAGGTTGAGGCTACAGTGACCTCTGATTGTGCCACTGTGCTCCAGCCTGGGTAAGACAGCAAGACCCTGTCTCAGGGGGAAAAAAAAAAAAAGGAAAGACTCCAGATTTGCCTTCTGATAGGAGAATAAAAAGGACTTCTGTATCCACACATCCTGTCCTCTTCATCTTGTGATGTGTCCCCTTGGATTAGGGGCATGCCCACTCCATGTACAGGATTGGCACTTACCTCTAACGCAGCTCGTGCTGTCATTCTGTTTTCAGGGCCTACCTCTCACCAGGAAAAAGGAGCAGCAATTGCTGATTTGAACCTTTTAAGCTGAGCCAATCTCAGATCCAGGAGTTCTGCGGAGCATTCTGGCTTCTTTGCTCTTCACGGCCTGCTGCAGGAGGGTCTTTGCCGAGGAGCGCAACATGCGGCTTTGGAATCGCCATGTGTCTAGGATGTTCCCTTTCTTCCGTGTAGAAAGATAACAGTGGTGGCTCAGCACAGAACTGACTTAGTTCCCACCCTCAGGAGACAGGCCTGGAGTGAGAAGTTTTCTCCCAAAGGCCTGGTGATCCTGGCCTTACCAAGCTTTTTCCACCCTCTCACAGTTAGCAAGTGGCAGAGGTCAACAGTAAGGGACGGAGAGGTGGCGATTCTTGGACAGCCCTTGAGAAGATGTTAGGGCACCCAGAAAGATATGGCAGTTTCTGCTAGCAAATCTCTCCCTCCAGAGTTCCTCTCTGTCCTTACAGAGAAGGGTGCCCCACTATCTCCCTTGGTACGGCTGACCCTGTACCCTACAAAAATACTAGGTGCCCTCATGGGACTACGTGTGCATGCTACCCCACGAAAATCCACAGCCTTTACCAGGGTGCCTTCATCCTGGGCCAGGTTTCTGTCCCTTGCAGATGACCCCCACAGGCTCCTGGCCAGCCAGATCTTGTCTCTGCGGTGTTGTTTCCTCAAATCCTACTTGTCCTTGGTTGTCTCCCCTCCAGCCAGCCCCCTGTGTCCACCTGTCGACAACAGCACTGTGACAAATGAGGGCCAGTGGTGAAGGGTTTCATCCCCTTGGCCTGGCACGTGGCTTTTTTGAGACAATGCATGATGACCTTTATTTTGTGTACTGACCAAGTACTTGCTGAGCATGTACTCTATGCCAGGCAACATTCTGAGCACTGGAATGTATCAGTGAATGGGAAAGGGAAGGTCCCTGTTCTTGTGGAGTTCACTTTGAAGGGAAGAGAGATTAGTCTGCAAACCAGTCATTCAGGGAGTGACTAATGGTGGAAATGTCAGGCCAGGTCGGAGGGGAGGTGACGTCAGAGCAGAATATTAGGAGATGTTTTTATGTAAGTAGGTTCCCAGGTGACTCCCTGAATAATAGGGTCTGATGGTGCTTCTCTCTTGGGCTGGTGTTAGATATAGGTAGTGAATAGTTTTTCTTGGTGTAGATTTAATATTTCTTTTTCTTTCCAGTGTTCTCTCTGGGTCACAGGGCAGGGTTAGTTAACTTAAGGAAGTTGACTTTTTAGGAAAAAACAACATGGGCCCTACCCTATTTCTGGAGGTGCACATTCAAGTCAGAACTGGATCTTGCCCATGGCAGCCCATGAAGCAATAACTCTTTCAAGGCCTGCCAGTAAGTATCCGGCTGGGCCTGAGTTTCATCCCTGTGAATCAGAATAGGAAGGCCATCACTAAGAAGTTCCATCCAGATTTAGAAAAAACGTGTGGGAGGATTAGGAGCATTGATTATCACATGAATACCACTTTTAGGAATGACAGCATGTTGCCTTGCAGACAAGGGATAGTTCTTCTTCAGTCTGTTTTGGTAAATTTGAGCCAGGGAAAAACACACAAGACAGTTGAATCTGTCTGCTGGCTGTTGAATGCTAGTGTCTGGGAGTGAGTTGGTGGGCCATGCCAAAGCATTTGAATGGAGCTTTGCACGTTGCCTACTTCAAATGTGAGAGATGTGAAGTGAGGCTTGCATGATGTGATCTCAGCTGTGCGGATTGTTTGAAATACACCTGCTCATTTTTTCCTACTTCCTAGCTGAAGGCAAGGATGCTTCACTTCTGTTCTCAGAGTAAACCTAGACTGACCCTTTACGGAGTTCACCACGAGGACAATTTCAAGGGAATCACCCAACCTTTAAAAGGAGAAGTGTGTGTACCAGGAGGCTCCTGAGTTGATGACTGAAAGCATAAATACTGGGCTCAGCTCAAAAAATGGGACGAAGCCTTTTGTCAGCAGTACTGTTTGTTTTTAATCAGAAAAGTGTCTCTGGAGAGCCCATTCCCTTTCCCTAGACTTAGCATTTTCTCTGTTTACGGTCTAGGGTATCTTTGCTCTTCAGCTACCTTGCACCCACTAAAGATGAGGAGGAAACCCAACAGCAAGGCTGCAGGTCAAGATCAAGGCCTATTAGACAGGTGTTAAGCTGGTGAGAATGAGCTCCTGGTCTCGCATCTGTTGTTTCCTCCCTTACTTTTTAGTAGGGTGCTTAGTATGCAGTAAGGACTCTGTAAATATTCAGTGTTGTTTTGAGGGTGAGAAGTAGATCAGCCTACATTCCTGCCCTCCCTGCCTGATATTGGGGAGCCCCGAATGCAGCTCTTCCCTGTATCACCCCGTCTCGCACTAGCTTTCTTTGGGTTGTAAACTCTTGAGTGCAGCAAACTGCTACCATGCCCAAGTTTACTGCAGAGGAGGCTGGAACTACCTGCGTTAGGCTGGAGCTAAACGATTCTAAGAGTCCTTCATTCAGAAGGTATCTCCTGAGTGCCATCTCCGTTCTTGTCATTGTGCTGGATGCTGTGCTGGATACGGTATGGGGAAGAGTCACACAAAGAAATGGGAGTCAATGTCCTTGTCCTGAAGGTGTTAACTAAAATCGAGAATGAGTTTGGGAGACAACACCCCACACATAAAGACCTAAAACACAGCTAAGCATTGCGTAGGAACAGGAAGCCCATAGGGCGTACCTATGTGGTGAAAGAGCCATACTGTAGCTGGTGACGCCTCTTGCCATGACCTCTTTTAACAGCAGGGCAGCTGTGGGGGCATCTGAACTTTAGATGCAGGCATATACGACGGGAGGGATTGCTGGGTCTTTGAGGGCAGTGGCTCCTCTATGGCATTCACCTTGTCCATCGAGGGCTTTGGAGTCCAAGAGCCATGGGTTTGCCTCTCGGTTCTACCATCACAAGCTGGGTGACCTTGGGGCAAATTACAGAGGCTTTCTCTTCTGTGAAAACCAAACACGAGATAAGGTGCCAGCTTCAGGGGTTTGCTGTGAGGGCTTAAAGGAAATACCTTTAGCATGCTGCCTAGTTTATAGTAGGTATTCAGTACATACTAGTTTCCTTCCTTCTAGTTCGACGAGTACGTAAGACCAGACCCTTTCACCTGATGGATAAGAGACTCTGGTACGATGACCTGGGCTCCAGTTCCAGCCTCATCACCCACTGTTGTGTGACCTTGGACCTGTTTCCTTAACTTTAAAATAGGGATTAAGAGCTGGGCTTGGTGGTTCAGCCTGTAATCCTACACCTTTGGGAGGCTGAGGTGAGTGGATTGCCTGAGCCCGCCTGGGCAGCGAGACCTCATCTCTACAATAAATCAAAAAATCAGCCGGGTGTGGCAGCGCAGGCCTGTAATTCCGGCTACTTAGAAGGCTGAGGCGGGAGGATTGCCGGAGCCTAGCAGGTCGAGACTGCGGTGGCCAGAAACAGCCACTGCACTCCAATCTGGGCAACAGAGTGAGACTCCACCTCAAAAAAAAAAAAAACAAAAACATAGGGATTAAGGGCGCACTCATCTGTTTTTTGGAATGAGGTGTTGCCCCAAAAAAGAAAAAAATAAAAAAAAAAAAAAGGAAAATAGGGGTTACAAGAGCATATGTATTTCTGTAGTTCTCTGAGTACAGTGTATCAGCTGTCACTGCTGTCATCTTCCCTAGGAATCCGTGACGGCGGGCCCTCCTCACCTCAGTAGCTGCTGCTTCCTCCATTTCCCTAATCTGTTTCCCCCAAAGGACCAAGGACACTCAGGAGTCAAGGCAGCATAAGCCACAGCTCATCCTAGCTTTGAGGATAAACCCTATGCCTGGGGAGGGACCTCTAAGGCAATCTGAGTTAACCAGCTTAGAGACCTAAGCTTCACCTTAAAAGCCATCAACCCCATTCCTGGGTGATTGCCCCCCAGATCAATGAGGCTATTGTTCCTGAATCCTGCCATCTCCATAATCCTGGGTTGGCCTTTCCAAAAGCAGCCCAGGGCTTGGATTTGGAGGTTTCACAAGTGCAGTCATCTGAACAATCTTCGCAGGCCCATTATTGCTTCCTGTGGCTTTTCCATGGAGCCTCCTGGTGGTCCCGGGTGGCCAGGGGCCCATTACCATGATTGAGCTCAGGCCATAGGTTCTCAAATCTTCAGTGTCTCAGGGCCCAGCAGCCACCTTGATCAGACTTTCCTTGCTGCTTTCTGGGGCATCCATGGCCGGACCTAGGACTCCCTGCTGGACCTCCCTTGCGGATTCAGAGGAAGTGTGTCCTACAGAGTACTGTCACTTTAGCCTGCTCCCTTACCTTTGGGACCCTGGAGCCCTTGTCTGTGCTCCATTCTACCCAGATCACTTATTCACTAGCAAGTATCAACAAAATAGTGATTCTGACCAAGGGGTAGAGCGAGGTATTCACAGCTCCAGAATTACAGGTCCACGTGTGCAGATTTGCTGGAATGGCACCAGCTTGGTGATGTTTCGGCATGGGGGATGGGCAATGAGTGTGGAAGTCACTTCTGTGAATGCCCCCACCTGGACATGGTCCTGGGGATGGAGCTTTCACGGTAGTCTCTCTGCTGGTGTCAGAGTTCTCCATACCTGGGATATCAGTGTCAAGTACGTGGCCCCAGAACCGTGCGGGTGTGTCTTTGTATGGAATGGAAATGAGGCATACTGTATTTTAGCATATTTTAGTGCCCATAAATTCTGTACGCCTGCAAATGACCCTTTCTATAGTAACATTTTCTTACATTTGTTTATCCAGCTTAGGTTTTCCTCAACTGTCCTACTCTCGTACAGATGAATCTTAAGATCACAACAAGGTCATTGCTAGTGTGTGTAGGGATATGTAGGTATACATACTGACCCAGGCATGGCATCACATAGACCACCTTTTGGGGAGGATGGCATCATACTGCCTGCTTTTGGATTGCTCATTTGGTTTGATGGGCTTCCAGCAGCCTGAGTCTGGAAATCTAGATTGAAGGCAAACTTGTCTTTTATGTGGCTTTTTTTTTTTTTTTTTTAGTAGGAGTCTCACTCTGTCACCCAGGCTGGAATGCAGTGGCATGATTGCAGTTTACTGCAGCCTCAACCTCCTGGGTCAAGTGATCCTCCAACCTCAGCCTTCTGAGTATCTGTTACTACAGGTGTGCATCACCAAACCTGGCTAATGTTTTGATGTTTTTTTGTCTTGCTGAATTGCCTAGGCTGATCTCGAATGCTTGAACTCAAGCCATCTTCCTGCCAAAGATTTGGGATTACAAGTATGAGCCACTGCTCCTGGCTGGCTCTGATTCTAATTTATTTTTTTATTATTTTCTTGAGTCAGAGTCTAACTCTGTTGCCCATGCTGGAGTGCTGTGGCGCAGTCACAGCTCACCACATCCTCAGCCTTCCAGATTCAAGCAATCTTTCTGAGGCAACCTCCCAAGTAGCTGGGACTACAGGTGTGTGCCACCATGCCCAGCTAATTTTTTAAATTTTTTGTACAGATGAGATCTTACTATGTTGCCCAGGCTGGTCTTGAACCCCTGGACTCAAGCAGTCCTCCCTCTTCAGCCTCCCAAAGTGCTGGGATTACAGGTGTGAGTCACTGCACCTGTCTGGCTCTGATTTTAAAGGGACCCTCAGCCAGGCTCGGTGGCTCAGCCTGTAATCCCGTACCTTTGGGAGGCTGAGGTGAGTGGATTGCTTGAGCCCGCGGTTCGAGACCCGCCTGGGCAGTGAGACCTCATCTCCACAATAAATCAAAAAATCAGCCGAGTGTGGTAGCACATGCCTGTAATTACGGCTACTTGGAAGGCCAAGGCGGAAGAATCGCCGGAGCCCAGCAGGTCGAGGCTGCGGTGGCCGGGAGCGGCCACTGCACTCCAGTCTGGCCAACAGAGTGAGATTCCAACTCAAAAAAAAAAAAAATAATAATAATAATAAAAATAAATAAAAGGACCCTCAACAACAGTTTTTAAATAACAAACTTTCTTTGAGAACCTTGTCTGGGCTTACATATCCAACCACATCTTTCCACGGGTCTGGGCTCCCACAACAAATACGCCATGGATGTGAGGCTTTCCTGACAGGCCAGTTGACTGCAGCTCATTCATTTGATACCCATTCATAGAGTCAGCCCCTGCCCCTGGGGTTCACCAGGCACCACACTAGCAAGTGTCAGAAACATGGCTGAAAGCCATTGCGGAAGTCAGGGCAAGGCCGTCCCGCCCAGTGAGGACGATAGAGGAGAGCAGTGGGTTCCAAAGGATAGAGAAGAGAGGACTTGGATAAAGGCATAGACGAGGTGATGGAATCATGACTCATGCAGCCTGGCTGGAATACGGGGGTGTATAGGGACATGGGATAGAAGTGACTGGAAAGGCAGGTAGAAGCTGGTGAAGAAAGCCAAGAGCCATGGCCAAGGGCTTGGGCTTGCGTGTTGCCTTCCTCTGACGGGGCTGATGCCTGGGGCGTCTCTGAGCTAGGACTGTAGAGTCAGTACAGCACTAAGGACCATCCAGTGAGACACACTGGGCAGGCGGGCGGGAGTAGAGGCCGTGGGTGCCTGGGAATGAGGCCAAAGAGCTGGAGAGGGAAGGGGCCTTTGCAGGAGGATTTGGGTCAAGCGAATGTGAGAGGTGGAGTTGAAGGTGAATAGGGGAATGGAGACAGCCTGCAGGAACCCTGGGAGAAGGAGAAACAGAGCCAGGTATGGGGCGTGTGGCTGCCCTCAGGACACCGGGCACATCCTGCGGTCCTGGCAGCCTCCCCTGCCTGTCGCCTTTGCTGTGTGTGCCTGTGTAGGAAGAAGAGCCAGGCTTGCAGGGAGGGAGTGAGATCCGTCTCATGGCCGGGTGATATTATCCTCATCCGTGGATTAGGAAATAGGCGTAATGAGGGGAATTTGCTTACCGAGGTCAGACACCTGGTGACCATTAGGGCTGGGATTTGCACTCAGATCTTTGACTCCCTAGCCTGAGCCCTTACTAACTGTGTACAGTGATGTCTCTGAGGTAGAAAAATGGAGAAGTGGGGGCTTCGTTTAAAAATAGCAGATGAAGCTGGGCTCGGTGGCTCAGCCTGTAATCCCGCACTTTGGGAGGCTGAGTGA
The DNA here is from genome assembly GCF_000164805.1 of Carlito syrichta. Classification (NCBI taxonomy): domain Eukaryota; kingdom Metazoa; phylum Chordata; class Mammalia; order Primates; family Tarsiidae; genus Carlito; species Carlito syrichta. Next base: position 167,926 of record NW_007251310.1, on the reverse strand, counting down.
GTGGATTGCCTGAGCCTGCGGGTTTGAGACCCACCTGGGCAACTTGGTGAGACCTCATCTCTGCAATAAGTAAAAAAATCAGCTGGGTGTGGTAGCGCATACCTGTAATTCCAGCTACTCGGAAGGCTGAGACAGAAGGATCACCGGAGCCCAGCAGGTCGAGGCTGCTGTGGCCGGGAGCGGCCACTGCACTCCAGTCTAGGTGACAGAGTGAGACTCCAACTCAAAAAAAAAAAAAAAAAATTGGCAGATGAGAGCAGGGCTCGGTGTCTCAGCCTGTAATCCTGCACCTTTGGGATGCTGAGGTGAGTGGATTGCCTGAGCCCGCGGGTTCGAGACCCACCTGGGCAACTTGGTGAGACCTCATCTCACAATAAATCAAAAAATTAGCCGGGCGTGGTAGCACACGCCTGTCTTTCCAGCTACTTGGAAGGCTGAGGCGGAAGGATCGCTGGAGCCCAGCTGGTCGAGGCTGCGGTGGCCGGGAGCGGCCACTGCACTCCAGTCTGGGCGACAGAGGGAGACTCTAACTCAAAAAAAATAAAAAAATAAAAATAGCAAATGAACCCAGGAGTTCGAGACTACAGTGAGTGATGATCACAGTATTGCACTCCATCCTGTGCGATAGGGTATTCCCTGTCTCAAAAAACAGATAAATAAATAAAAATAGCATGTCGTGGCCATGAGTCAAGCTCCAGGTTAGGTCCTAAGAGGACCAAATCTAATGGATGCCTTTGACCCCAGGAGCTTTGTCCCCACTGAGGGGACATTTTTGACTCAGTCCCAGGGAGCTAGCTTCTGGAAGCCCTGGAATCCAAAGAAACAGGTTTAGCTCTCCCCAGTGGCTGTGTCTGGAAGAAAGGAACTAGCCAGCTGGGGCCCAGCCCTGGGGCTGAAGATGGCTTACCCTACTCTGAACAGCACAGTATGCCTGGGGAGGAGTGAGTTTCGGTAGGTGAGAACCTGTTTGTTGAGGTTGTTGTCTCCCAGCAAGAAGAGCAGGGTCCACCTTGCCCGTGACTTGGGTCAGGAGGACAAGACGCCTGGGGCCCAAGCAGGGGGCTCACATGGGACCACTGGTTCTTTGCCTGCTCCATGTGGTCTGAAATCCTTACCAATCTGTGGACTCAGAGCTCCCTGCCTTTTGTGGCAGCCCTGGGATGCTCCCTGGATTGCCTGGCCATATTCTGATGCCATGAGCAGCCAGGGTTTGGGAGGGTAACTTTGTGCTAGGGTTCTGTCTCAGTTGTGATGTACTCAGGGCTTTGTTGATGGTGGATGGGGACAGTGGTGTCATGGATCTCAGAAGAAGTATAACATACATGTGTGTCACATAGTGGGTTGGGTTGGGGAATCTTACTCCAGGTGCAGCCTGATGCTTTTCTGGTTTTATTCTGCCAAATGCATGAGCCAGAATGACAAGTGGCACATCACACTAAGTATGACTTTTTCCTGCCACCGGAGCCCTCAGGTCACACAGACGTGTTTCTAACTGTGGCCTTTCCTGACAGCTGCCATTGCAACAGAACTTAGAGAGCATCCTTGCCCTTGAGTTTGCAGAAAGTGTAAAAGTAAAATAGAAAATGGAAATTGAGTATCGCAGGCTGCCTCTCTCTCCCTCCATTTGTCACGTTTTGTTAACTTCTACTAGGATGAAGTAAACTGTGACTATCAAGCCTACATAACTTCAGAACTGCTGTGTGTTGAAACTCCATATAGCCGTGTGACCTTGGGCAAGTTACTTAACCTTTCTGCGCCTCAGTCTCAATGTTTATAAAACTGGAACAATGTTAGACTCCTCCTTCTGGGGTTGTTGTGAGGATTGAGACATTCCGTGTAAAACTCCATACATTTTTTTTTTTTTTTTTGAGTTGGAGTCTCACTCTGTCACCCAGACTGGAGGGCAGTG